>NC_088401.1:50648359-50858359 GCF_034236695.1 Oncorhynchus nerka
TCTGTAATTTGATTTTGGAGGATGTTGTGATGGGAAAAGGAGCACATTACTGCAAGACGAGGACCGAGGGAAAGAGGGAGGGAGGAGGTAAGAAGGAGTGGAGACGAGGGGTGTCATTTTAGGGGTCAGGCTAATGTGTCTAAATTCTATTCCCATTTCCCTCATCTCAGACTCTCTCCCTGTCGTTACCTTATTCCCCTCTCCTCCCCCGCCCATCCATCACTCCCTTCCTCCTTCCCTCGCTAAGTATCTCAGGGCGTTAGCCGGGGTTGTTAGAAAAAGGGCTTGATAGAGCTCTTTGTGCCCGACGGAGAGACGTTGAGCTGTGAAGTCATTGATCTGTCTAATCAGTACTCTCTGACATGCAAACATACCAGCTGATTACACTGCTCCTATCCTGCCTGCCTCTCTCACCCCCCCTCTCTCTCTATCCGTCTCTAACTCTCCCCCATCCTCTTTCATTCAACAAAAACCCAGGTGAGGGAGAGAGGAGAGAAAAAAGAGAGAATGTGGCAGAGAGAGAATGTGGCAGAGATAATTGAATGACAAGAAGGGCCTCTTCTGTCCTGAGGTGTGGTTGATTGCATATCTCGGTGCATGACTGTCAGTCTAAAATAACATTTGTGTGTCTCTCTCTCTCTTTGTGGTATTGCACACATTTGTCTTGGTCTCTGTATTCATGTCTCCTGTCTGTTTCTGTCTGCCTGTCTGTCTGCCTGTCGGTGTTATTGTATTATTTTGTGTGGATCTGTTTTTCTTGAGATGCGTTATTCTCTACTGACAAAATCCTGTAGATGAATGTTCTGTCCTTCAACAAGAACTCACGGTTTGACCAAATTGACTTTTTTAACCTTTATTTAACTAGGCAAGTCAGTTAAGAACAAATTCTTATTTTCAATGACGGCCTAGGAACAGTGAGTTATCTGCCTGTTCAGGGGCAGAACGACAGATTTGTACCTTGTCAGCTCTGGGATTTGAACTTGCAACCTTCCGGTTACTAGTTCATCCAGTTTGTTGATGTTTTGGACACGCTGGGATGCTCCTCCTGCTGCGGCTGCTGCTTTCGCCGGCGCTTTGCGGCTAGTTAAGTTTAGGTACCGATTCCGAAAGGTTAAGTTAAGAGTTAAGGTTTGGTATAAGGTTCAAACAAAAACAACTCCAAGGTTAAAGTTAAGGGGTAAGGTTTAGGATAGGGTTCAAACAAAACAACTCCAAGGTTAAAGTTAAGGGGTAAGGTTTAGGATAGGGTTCAAACAAAACAACTCCAAGGTTAAAGTTAAGGGGTAAGGTTTAGGATAGGGTTCAAACAAAACAACTCCAAGGTTAAAGTTAAGGGGTAAGGTTTAGGATAGGGTTCAAACAAAACAACTCCAAGGTTAAAGTTAAGGGGTAAGGTTTAGGATAGGGTTCAAACAAAACAACTCCAAGGTTAAAGTTAAGGGGTAAGGTTTAGGATAGGGTTCAAACAAAACAACTCCAAGGTTAAAGTTAATGGGTAAGGTTTAGGATAGGGTTCAAACAAAACAACTCCAAGGTTAAAGTTAAGGGGTAAGGTTTAGGATAGGGTTCAAACAAAACAACTCCAAGGTTAAAGTTAAGGGGTAAGGTTTGGTATAGGGTTCAAACAAAACAACTCCAAGGTTAAAGTTAAGGGGTAAGGTTTAGGATAGGGTTCAAACAAAACAACTCCAAGGTTAAAGTTAAGGGGTAAGGTTTAGGATAGGGTTCAAACAAAACAACTCCAAGGTTAAAGTTAAGGGGTAAGGTTTAGGATAGGGTTCAAACAAAACAACTCCAAGGTTAAAGTTAAGGGGTAAGGTTTAGGATAGGGTTCAAACAAAACAACTCCAAGGTTAAAGTTAAGGGGTAAGGTTTAGGATAGGGTTCAAACAAAAACAACTCCAAGGTTAAAGTTAAGGGGTAAGGTTTAGGATAGGGTTCAAACAAAAACAACTCCAAGGTTAAAGTTAAGGGGTAAGGTTTAGGATAGGGTTCAAACAAAAACAACTCCAAGGTTAAAGTTAAGGGGTAAGGTTTAGGATAGGGTTCAAACAAAAACAACTCCAAGGTTAAAGTTAAGGGGTAAGGTTTAGGATAGGGTTCAAACAAAAACAACTCCAAGGTTAAAGTTAAGGGGTAAGGTTTAGGATAGGGTTCAAACAAAACAACTCCAAGGTTAAAGTTAAGGGGTAAGGTTTAGGATAGGGTTCAAACAAAACAACTCCAAGGTTAAAGTTAAGGGGTAAGGTTTAGGATAGGGTTCAAACAAAACAACTCCAAGGTTAAAGTTAAGGGGTAAGGTTTAGGATAGGGTTCAAACAAAACAACTCCAAGGTTAAAGTTAAGGGGTAAGGTTTAGGATAGGGCTGCATTATTTATTTAAATAAAACAAGTGCCTAACACTGGGATTATACACGCGAGCCTCGGAGCCGGAGCTCGTGGCTTATGCCCATCCGCCACCCTTGTTCACAGCGCCCTGGCGAAACCCAAGTCTACTTGGTGGTAAAAGAGCTCACCGTTGACCCTAGTGGCCGGTTTTCTAAATGGATCTTGAGCGAACCTGGCTGCTGTCCTGCTGAAATCTGTCTTTGATTTTAGTTCTATAAAAGAGAAAGGGGGTAAGGGGGGATGGAGACAGACGGATGAATGGAGAGAAAGAGAATGAGAAAGAGAGGAGGGAGCAAAATCCCCAGCGGAGCATCTGTGTCCTGCTTTTTTCAATAATCTCTTGGCAGTTACATAAGATCCTGGACAGGACTAGAGCTCTCTCTGTGTGTGTGTGTGTGTGTGTGTGTGTGTGTGTGTGTGTGTGTGTGTGTGTGTGTGTGTGTGTGTGTGTGTGTGTGTGTGTGTGTGTGTGTGTGTGTGTGTGTGTGTGTGTTTCAGAGGGTGAGTAAAGAGATTGAGGACTGTGTTAATTTCTCAGAGACTACCAATTACAGGGAAGTAAGCCAATGAACTGCTGGCCCCAACCCCCACCTACTCTATCTAGGATAGACCGACAATATGTAATGAACTCACTACTTGACTGTTTGTGCTCTCGCACTGCCTCCGTTACGTTTGCGTCTGTGTCTTCATAGTGTGTGTGTGTGTGTGTGTGTGTGTGTGTGTGTGTGTGTCTGTGTAGTCTACCCTGTTGATAATCCTATTAGTAATCAGCCGTTCTCACTTGAACACTGTCAGAGAGGGAGAAGGACAGAAAGAGAGAGAGAGATGGAGAGCTCTAGAAGTTGAGCTGAGTTATCTGAGTGTTTGAAGTTGACTCTTGGGGAGGATTTGTTTGGTTGTTTGCAGTTTGGTGTGTGAATGCGTGCTTGCAGTTATTTGTGTCTTTTTTTTGTTTGTGCATGTATACGTGTGTTTGTGCATGTATACGTGTGTTTGTGCATGTATACGTGTGTTTGTGCGTGCGCACTTATGTGCCGGACACATCAAGCATTCGGGTTGGCAGCAGTGTCACAGTAAACACACAGAGCACACAAACTTTGTTTCAGTTCAGACAGAGGAGGGGAGGGAAGGGAAGGGGTGGCGCAATGGAAGAAATGAGGAGAAGAGATGAAAGAGGTTGGATCTTGACAGGGTGTCTGGTGTCATGTTCTACCAGGGAGAGATAGAGGGATAAGCAGAACGTTGCTCACAGAGCTGAAATATCACTTCCTAATTAAAGCTTTATGTAACCAACATTACCCACAGAGACGCCGTCTTAATGTGTGTGTGAGTCAGTGTGTCTGTCTGTGTGTGTGTCTCTGTGTGTGTGTGTGTGTGTGTGTGGGTGCGTCTAAATGTGTGCCTGCATTTTTTGTGTGACTGAATGTGTGTGTGTCTGTCTCTGTGTGTCTGAATGTGTACGTGTGTGTGTGTGTGTGTGTGTGTGTGTGTGTGTGTGTGTGTGTGTGTGTGTGTGTCAGCGTGTCTGAGTTTGTGTGTCTGAATCAACACACTCTCACAGTCTCACTGACGTCCAAACGTCACATTTCTAGGCATTCATTCTGAATGGTTAAAGGCCCCCATCAGTGGGTGATGCCACACCTATTTCAACATAATTCCTTCCCTAGAGCGTAAGTGCTCGTTAACGTTCCACCGAAGAATGACGCAGGCCACTTATACATATTCACGAATTGGGGTGGGATAGAACGACGTGGTGATTTCCGCGCGGAGTGAAGAAAAATCAACAAATAGGGAACTGACAGCTGTCAGTGTAGCTGGTTAGCATGCTAACCTTAGATAGCTATCTTGCTGGCCGTATCTACAGTATTCATAGCCCTTGACTTATTCCACATTTTGTTGTGTTACAGCCTGAATTCAAAATATTTGTTTCTCTCTCACCTATCTACACACAATACCTCCAAATGACAAAGCAAAAAAAAAATGTTTTACAAATGTATTTAAAATGAAATACAGAAATATCACATGTTCATAAGTATTCACATGCCAGGGTTAATACTTTGTAGATGCACCATTGGACTCTTTCTGGGTACGTCTCTAAGAGCTTAACACACCTGGATTGTGCAACATTTGCACATTATTCTTTTCAAAATTCGTCAAGTTCTGCCAGATTGGTTGTTGATAATTTCTAGACAATCATTTTCTGATCTTGCCATAGATTTTGCCAACTGTAACTCGGCCATTTAGAAACATTCACTGTATTCTTGGTGAGCAAATCCAGTGTAGATTTGGCCTTCCATTGTCTGGTGGAACCAGGTTTTCCCCTGGTATTTTGCCTGTGCTTAACTCCATTCTGTTTATTTGTTATCCTGAAAAACTCCCCAGTCCTTAACGATTACAAGCATACCCATAACATGTATGAAGTGTGGTACTCTGTGATGTTCTGTGTTGGATTTGCCCCAACTGAGTTAGGAAGGAGGTCTGTATCTCTGTAGTGACTGGGTGTATTGATACACCATCCACCGTGTAATCAATAACTTCTCCATGCTCAAAGGGATATTCAATGTCTGCTCTCTCTGTTTTACCCATCTACCAATACGTGCCCTTCTTTGCGAGGCATAGGAAAACTTCCCTGGTCTTTGTGGTTGAATTTGTGTTTGAAATGTACTGCCTGACTGATGAACCTTACAGATAATTGTATGTGTGGGTTACAGAGATGAGGTAGTCAGAAAATCTTGTTAAACACTACTATTGCACAAATACTGAGTCCATACAACTTAGTCTGTGACAAATTGTACTCAAATTTCTACTCTTGAACTTGTTTAACTTGTCAGAACAAAGAGGTGAAATACTTATTGACTCAAGGCATTTCAGCTTTTCATTTTTTATGAAATGATCTCTGGTTCCAACCGCCGTGTCTTTGTGAGAGAATGACAAGAGTGTGCAAAGCTGTCATCAATGCAAAGGGTGGCTATTTGAAAAATCTCAAATATGAAACATATTTTGATTTGTTGAACACTTTTTTTGGTTACTACGTGATTCCATGTGTGTTATTTCATGGTTTTGATTTGCAAACTATATCACATTTAACGAACCAAACATTCAAATACCGTAAAGTAAAAACCCAAACGGGTCCGTGAATCAATATCGGTGTACCGGTAAAAACCCAAACGGGTCCGTGAATCAATACCGGTGTACCGGTAAAAACCCAAACGGGTCCGTGAATCAATACCGGTATACCGGTAAAAACCCAAACGGTTCCGTGAATCAATACCGGTGTACCGGTAAAAACCCAAACGGGTCCGTGAATCAATACCTGTGTACCGGTAAAAACCCAAACGGGTCCGTGAATCAATACCAGTGTACCGGTAAAAACCCAAACGGGTCCGTGAATCAATACCGGTATACCGGTAAAAACCCAAACGGGTCCGTGAATCAATACCGGTGTACCGCCCAGCCCCAGAGTCATCTTCACTGTTATTCTACAATGTAGAAAATAGTAAAAAATTAAGAAAAACCCTTGAATGAGTAGGTGTTCTAAAACGTTTGACCGGTAGTGTATATTTAATACAGACTAGCTCACCTGACTGTATTAGCGCTCACCGTTGCCCCTGGTGGCCAGGTTTGACGCCATATCCCGACGTCATGCTTACCTCGACGGATGTTTAATTTTGCAGTGGATCTGGAGCAACCTGGCTGGTCTGATTGTGTGCCTGCATTTTTTGGGTGTGTCACAATGATTAGGCTTTGTGTGTGTGTGTGTGCGTGCGTGCGTGCGTGCGTGCGTGCGTGTGTGTATGTCAGAGACAATGCTCCCGTGGTGATTGGTAAAGGGTAGCCCTCCAGGCGTTTCATCTCACGGTTTTACCAATTTGGCTTCAGAGTCGTACGTTTATCCACATTTCTCCAAACGTCAAATTTAGATGTTAAGATTGAAGGTTTTAGATAGTGTTATTCCGAATGGTTAAATTAAGGTTTAAGGTTTGGGATAGGGTAAAAATAATTATAATAATTGTGTCTACCTCTGGGATGGAATGCGTGACCTTCGGAACCGGAGTCATGGGCTTAAGGTTTGGGTTAGATTTTAAAGGAGTGTTTACCAACTGGGATTGAACAAACAACCTGTGGATCCGGAGTCATCGGATTACGCTCATCCACCGCCCCCTTCTACAACACCCTAGGAAAACCCAAGCCTATTTGATGGTAAAAGCGTTTGTGTGTGTGTGTGTGTTTGCGTGTGTGTGTGTGTGTGTGTGTGTGTGTGTGTGTGTGTTTGCGTGTGTGTGTGTGTTTGCGTGTGTGTGTGTGTGTGTGTGTGTGTGTGTTTGCGTGTGTGTGTGTGTTTGCGTGTGTGTGTGTGTGTGTGTGTGTGTGTGTGTGTGTGTGTGTGTGTGTGTGTGTGTGTGTGTGTGTTTCCACAGGAGGCTGCTAAGGGGAGAACGGCTCATAATAATGGCCGGAGTGGAGTAAATGGAATGTCGTCGAGCACCTGGAAACCATGCGTTTGATGTATTTGATACCATTCCACAACAATTCCACTTCAGCCATTACCACAAGACCGTTCTCCCCAATTAAAGTCCCACCAACCTCCTGAGGTGTGTTCGCGGTTTTCTATGTGTGTATGTGTTTGTGCATGCATGCAAGTGCACACACACACACACATTCCCATTTCCCAAAAAATATCTCCATCTGAAAATATCATCCATCATCTATCACTCCTTCGCTCCCCCTCTCTCATCTTTCAGTCCCCATCCCATCTCACTCCGTCACTACCAACCACAGATAGACATAAGGACAGATACATAGAGACAGGTGTATATATATATATACGTTTTGTTACGTTACAGCCTTATTCTAAAATTGATTAAATAAATAAGAATCCTCAGCAATCATCACACATTATCCCATAATGACGAAGCGGAAAAAGTTTTTTGCAAATGTGTTAAAAAACAAAAAGACCTTATTTACATAAGTATTCAGACCCTTTGCTTTGAGACACGAAATTGAGCTTAGGTGCATCCTGTTTCCATTGATCATCCTTGAGCTGTTTCTACAACTTGATTGGAGTCCCACCTGTGGTAAATTCAATTGATTGGAATTGATCAATTGATTGGTTTGGAAAGGCACACACCTGTCTATATAAAGGTCCCACAGTGCATGTCAGAGCAAAAACCAAGCCATGAGGTCGAAGGAGTTGTCCGTAGAGCTCAGAGACAGGACTGTGTGAAGGCACAGATCTGGGGAAGGGTACCAAAAAAGTGTTTGGGGTATTGTGTGTAGATTTAATCAATTTTAGAATGAAGCTGTAACGTCATAAAATGTGAAAAAAGACAAGGGGTCTGAATACTTTCTGAGGGAACTGTATGCTGAGAGAGAGAGAGAGACAGAGAGAGAGAGAGAGACAGAGAGAGAGAGAGAGTTAGAGGGAGAAAGAGAGAGAGAGAGAGAGGATGACAGGGATAGTGGGGCAGATAGCGTGACGAGAGAGAGAGAGAGAGAGAGAGAGAGAGAGAGAGAAGAGAGAGAGAGAGAGAGAGAGAGAGAGGATGACAGGGATAGTGGGGCAGATAGCGTGACGAGAGAGAGAGAGAGAGAGAGAGAGGATGACAGGGATAGTGGGGCAGATAGCGTGACGAGAGAGAGAGAGAGAGAGAGAGAGAGAGAGAGAGAGAGAGAGATGACAGGGATAGGGATGGGGGCAGATAGCGTGACGAGAGAGAGAGAGAGAGAGAGAGAGAGAGAGAGAGAGAGAGAGAGGATGACAGGGATAGTGGGGCAGATAGCGTGACGAGAGAGAGAGAGAGAGAGAGAGAGAGAGAGAGAGAGAGAGAGAGAGGGAAAGAGGGAGAAGTGAGCATAGCCTTGCTACTGAGAAAGGCCGCCGAAGGCAGACCTGGCTCTCAAGAGAAGTCAGGCTGTGTGCACACTGCCCACAAAATGAGGTGGAAACTGAGCTGCACTTCCTAACCTCCTGCCAAATGTATGACCACATTAGAGACACATATTTCCCTCAGATTACACAGACCCACAAAGAATATGAAAACAAATCAAATGTTGATGAACTCCCCTATCTATTAGGTGAAATACCACAGTGTGCCACCACAGCAGCAAGATTTCTGACATGTTGCCACAAGAAAAGGGCAACCAGTGAACAACCATTGTAAATGCAACCCATACTTATTTATTTTCCCTTTTGTACTACTACTTGCACATCACAACAACACTGTATACAGACATAATATGACATTTGAAATAGAAGAGGTGAGCAGATGTGTCTAGAAAGCAGGATGGTACAGTGACAGAGGGAGAAAAGAGGGTGAGAGGACCGAGAGGCGCGGGGAGAGACGGACATATGAGGAGGAGGAAGGGTAACTGAAGAGAGCAAGATTGGGGTTGGAAGAGGGAGTGATTGAGGGATGATCGGGGGGGGGGGGTTCTCCTGTCCTTGCGCCTCTCCTCTCTCTAATGTGATTGTGGGGTGGAGAGTTTAACCCTTTATGTGCATCCTCATCACAGCAACCCACTGAGCACAGACGTCGGTTCAACGTCTAGGTTTTGATTTACATTTGGTTGAGTTTTCCACTAACGTGAATTCGAAATTCAAAACCAACCAAAAGATTCACCATGTCATTGGATTGAAGTTAAGCGTTTGGTTTGAAAAATACAAAATTTCAATTACGTTGATGACTTTTTGCAAATCCAATCAGTTTCCCAAGTTGATTCAATGTCGTCACATTGAATTATTTGGTGGAAATGACGTGGAAACCATGTTGATTCAACCAGTTTTTGCCCATTGGTAAGACCCATCTTAAATTGGAGATATGAGAATTATGTTGCTGTTAAACATTCCAATTAGTTTGATCCTTCCAGCTAAAAGTTCCAATACCACATATCACTTTGCGCTTGATTTTGGGGATACATTATTTTATTTTTTACCTAGATGCGCTTCAGCTTCAGCTCATGGATGAAAGGCCTGACATTCCCCTTTAGAATTCTCTGATACAGAGCAGAATTCATGGTTCCTTCAGTGATGGCAAGTCACTGAGGCAGCAAAGCATCCCCATACCATCACACTGCTACTATGAGGTTCTTACTGTGGAATGCAGTGTTTGGTTTTTGCCGTACATAACGGGACCCATTTCTCCAAGAAGTCGACTCAAGTTTGGCAAAAAAGCACCTGGAAACACTTGGATGAGTGTCAAGACTCTTTGAAGAATGTTCTATGGATGACATAGGACGCTGGAGCAGTGGAAACGTGTTCTCTGGAGTGATGAATCACACTTCACCATCTGGCAGTCCGATAGGGGCAAATTTGGGTTTGACGGATGCCAGGAAAACGTTACCTGCCCGAATGCATAGTGCCAACTGTAAAGTTTGGTAGAGGAGGAATAATGGTTCGGGCTAGGCCCCTTAGTTCCAGTGAAGGGAAATCTTAACGCTACAGCATACAATGACATTCTTGACGATTCTGTGCTTCCAACTTTGGGGAAGGCCTTTTACAGTTTCAGCATGACAATGCCCCCGTGCACAAAGCGAGGTCCATACAGAAATGGTTTGTCAAGATCGGTGTGGAAGAACTTGACTGGCCTGCACAGAGCCCTGACCTCAACCCCATCGAAGACCTTTGGAATGAATTGGAACACCGACTGCGACCCAGGCCTAATCGCCCAAAATCAGTGCCCGACCTAACTAATGCTCTTGCGGCTGAATGGAATCAAGTCCCCACAGCAATGTTCCCACATCTAGTGGAAAGCCTTCCCAAAAGACAGGGGCTGTTGTAGCAGCAAAGGGGGGACCAACTCCATATTAATCTCCATGATTTTGGAATGAGATGTTCGACGAGCAGGTGTCTACATACTTTTGGTCGTGTTTAAGTCATGATTAATGCTGACTGACAGTGGATGTGTAATTCATTACTTTCGTCTCTCTTCTCTCTTTTCTCTCTCTCTTTCCTCTCTCTCTCTCTCTTTCTTTCCTCTCTCTCTTTCCTCTCTCTCTCTTCTTTCTTCATCTTTCTCCTCTCTCTCTCTCTCTTCTTTCTTCATCTTTCTCCTCTCTCTCTCTCTCTCTCTCTCTCTCTCTCTCTGTCTCGCTCCCTCTTCTCCATCTTCCTCCTCTCTCTCTCTTTCCCTCTTCTTTCTTTTCTCTCTCTCTCTCTCTCTCTCTCTCTCTCTCTCTCTCTCTCTCTCTCTCTCTCTCTCTCTCTCTCTCTCTCTCTCTCTCTCTCTCTCTCTCTCTTTCACCCTCTCTTTCTCTCTCAGTCCAGGGTGGTGGCCTGTATGACGGCCATTCTGAGTCAGATGGATGACAGCCACTATTCTAGCTACCTAGAGACCTTCTCAGGCACCACCGACCTAGTGGTGAGACATCACACACATAGTTGCACGCACACGCACACATGCACACACACATACACACACACACACACACAAATGTACACAAGCATGCACACATACACACACACAAGCACGCATGCATGCCTGCTTAAATCCACACAGCCACACTCACACACTCTCTGTGTTGTTGCAGGACTTCCTGATGGAAACGTTCCTACTGTTCAAGGAACTGATTGGGAAGCACGTCTACCCCTCAGACTGGATGGCCATGATCATGGTGCAGAACAGGTACTGCACACGCACGCACGAACGCATGCACGCACACACAGACACACACACACACACACACACACACACACGAGATCTCTGACACCAGATGTAGTCTCACAAATCCGACTTATTTCTGACGATGGTAACATTGTGATTATGGTGCAGAACGGAGACTGTACAAACAGCTGTAGTGTAGAGGAGCAATATAGCGTAGAAGCTGGAGACACAGCTAAGGAGCACTAAGCAGATGGATAATGAACATCAAAATAATAAGAACATTCTCACATTCTAGTGTACTCTCTGATTTGTATTGCTGCGGTGTTAGGAAGATATTTGGTGTTTCCGTATAAAGCTTGGAGTGCCATTTTCTGACTCAAATGACCAGTAGCTGGGTACAGACTAGTGCTCTTCGCATACTGGGTCATGTTGATGCAATCAAGTAGCGGTAGGTCAATGGTAATCATGTCAAATCAAATTTATTTGTCACATGTGCTAAATACAACAGTTATAGTAGACTTTACCGTGAAATGCTGACTTACGAGCCCTTTGCCAACAATGCAGAGTTAAAAAGTAAGAGAATTAGCAACAAAAATGTTTTAATAGTTACACAATACAAAACAATGTGTGTGTGTGTGTGTGTGTGTGTTGGAGTGGGTGTGTGTGTGTGTGTGTGTGTGTGTGTGTGTGTGTGTGTGTGTGTGTGTGTGTGTGTGTGTGTGTGTTGGAGTGTCAGTGTAAGCATGTGTGAGTGGGTGGGTAGAGTACAGTGAGTGTACATAGAGTCGGTGTATGAGAGCCAGTGCAAAAAAAAATGTCAATGCAAATAGTCATTTTATTAACTGTTCAGCAGTCTTATGACTTATGGGGTTAAAAGCTGTTCCGGAAGCCTTTTGGTCTGGTGCAGCTTGCCGTGCGGTTTCAGAGTGTACAGTCTATGGCTTGAATGGCTGGGGTCTTTGGCAATTTTCTGTGCCTTTCTCTGATATCACATGGTTTGGAGGTTCTGGATGGCAGGGCCCTCCACACCACCCTCTGTAGCGCCTTGCGGTCGGATGCCAAGCAGTTGCCCTACCAATAGGTGAAGCAGCCAGTCAATCTTTTCAGCCTCCTTACGGGGAAGAGGCGTTGTCGTGCCTTCTTCACAACTGTGTTGGTGTGTGTAGACCATGTTAATTGCTTAGCGATGTGGACACTGAGGAACTTGAAGCTCACGACCAGCTCCACTACAGCCCCATCGATGTGGTAGGGGGCGAGCTCGGCCCTCCGTTTCCTATAGTCCATGATCAGCTCCTTTGTTTTGCTGACGTTGAGGGAAAAGTTGGTATCACTGACCTCCTCCCTATAGGCTGTTTCATCGTCGATGGTTATCAGGCCTACCACCGTCGTGTCATCAGTAAACTTAATGATGGTGTTGCAGTCGTGGCTGATCAGGGAGTACAGGAGGGGACTAAACACGCACCCCTGAGGGTCCCCCGTGTTGAGTGTCAGCATGGCGGATGTCTTGGGGGCGGCACATCAGAAAGTCCAGGATCCAGTTGCAGAGCGAGGTGTTTAGTCCCAGGATCCTGAGCTTAGTGCTGAGCTTGGAGGGAACTATGCTGTTGAATGCCGAGCTGTAGTCAATGAACAGCAGTCTCACATAGGTGGGAGAGGGCAGAACTGGGATTTACATCCTAAATCCCAGTGCAGATACATAAGATGAGACACAACGGTCATAAGGAGTTTTAGAACAAAGTTGGTTTGATCTGAACAGTCTAGTTTTAGAACATCTCATGTCGTCAATCGGAGTTTCCAAGATTCGGCATGTAAAACCTTTAGCTAAGGTCTTGTGATCGAGACGGACCCATTTAGCCAATCAGAGACCGTTACGCTAACGTTCTGTGTTCAGCCAAGGAACCAGTTAGCGAGCCAAGAAGAGAGCTACTGTAGCTAGCTATTTTGCTGCACAGTCACAAAAGTGTACCCTGTTTCTGGTGCATGTATTTCATGACAGTCGTTTGCTGCAACACGTTGCTACGGGCAGTGGCAGCTTGGTTACAAAGTTTCATCACGTCAATGTAAAGATTCCCCGTTACCGTGAAAACTGTCTCAACCGTATGCCTAGTCTCCGTGATCTAAATGCCTTGTCTTTAGTCAGCTGCTGTACAACACAACACCCTAAAAGGGGCTAGTTTCATTTTGCCTCGCCTCGTGTCGGCCGTTGTATCTGAGCTTGGGCTGAAGGCCGACGTTGTCTCATTAACAACAGGGGTCGCTGGACCCACGTTTTAAGATATTTCATCAAAATAAGTTTTAAACATAACATGCACCTGATATTCCATTCTGTTACATTAGGTCCACAGTGAGCAGATGTGTTGTTGTTGTGGACTGTAGCTTCTACAGGATTTGTCATGTCCCTAGGCTGTAAGGGACTGTTTATCCTATGAGACCAGACAAGGCCTTAGATAACACACCATGATACTAGCCCTGAGATACAGATGGGGGGGGTTGAGAGATACAGAGAGATTTCCATAGGCCAAGGATATGTCCGATAGCACAGTGCAGAGAGAGAGAGAGAGAGGGCGAGAGAGATAAAGAGATAGATAATGAGAGAGAAGATAAGGATGAGTGGACAAGGGTTAATAAGGGAAGGATGAGGAGATAGAGTGTTTCCTAGAGAGAAACGATAGAGAGGTCTGATGGAGGGAGCAATCAGTTCTTTTACAGGATTAAAAAGATAGATTGTGCCTGGAAGAGAAAGGCAAGGGAAGATAGTCAGCTAGTTTACTTGAACTTCACTTTTTAAACTTAGATAAAGTTAAATATGGTAAAATAGTTTTAGTCCCTTTACATAACAATTGGAATTATTTTAATAATTACTCATGTATTATCAGTACCTGCTCACGCTATATGGATATCCGTATATATGGATACTGTGTCAATATTGTATTATCATTTACATGAATATTCGTATCAGGTCCAATTGATATAGATATCAGATGGCATGTATAATGATAACATATCAATACAGTTAACATTGATACAGTATATAGGTAAAGATAGATATAGAACATTGAGATAGAACATTGATACAGTATATAGGTAAAGATAGATACAGAACATTGAGATAGAACATTGATACAGTATATAGGTAAAGATAGATATAGAACATTGAGATAGAACATTGATACAGTATATAGGTAAAGATAGATATAGAACATTGAGATAGAACATTGATACAGTATATAGGTAAAGATAGATATAGAACATTGAGATAGAACATTGATACAGTATATAGGTAGAGATAGATATAGAACATTGAGATAGAACATTGATACAGTATATAGGTAGAAGATATAGAACATTGAGATAGAACATTGTTAGTATATAGGTAAAGATAGATATAGAACATTGAGATAGAACATTGATACAGTATATAGGTAAAGATAGATATAGAACATTGAGATAGAACATTGATACAGTATATAGGTAAAGATAGATATAGAACATTGAGATAGAACATTGATACAGTATATAGGTAGAGATAGATATAGAACATTGAGATAGAACATTGATACAGTATATAGGTAGAGATAGATATAGAACATTGAGATAGAACATTGTTACAGTATATAGGTAAAGATAGATATAGAACATTGAGATAGAACATTGATACAGTATATAGGTAGAGATAGATATAGAACATTGAGATAGAACATTGTTACAGTATATAGGTAAAGATAGATATAGAACATTGATACAGTATATAGGTAGAGATAGATATAGAACATTGAGATAGAACATTGATACAGTATATAGGTAGAGATAGATATAGAACATTGAGACAGAACATTGATACAGTATATAGGTAGAGATAGATATCATGCTGTCATCTCATAAACTGTACACTGTGTCTCTGTCAGGGTGTTCCTCAGAGCCATCAACACCTACGCTGACACCATGAACCTCAAATTCCTCAACAACAATGACTTTGAAGTGCAGGTCAGTGTGTGTATGTGTGAGTTTTTGTGTTTGTATGTGTGAAAGTTATGAAAGTGAACACTCCACACTCATTCTCTCTCTCTCACACACACACACACATTCTCATTATTTTGATCCCTCTCCTCTCTCTCTAGTTGTGGAATAATTACTTCCATTTGGCTGTGGCATTCATTACCCAAGAGTCATTGCAACTGCAGCACTTCTCTCCAACCAAGAGGAACAAGATCCTGGCAAAGTGAATTCAATTTAAACAATTTCTCTTTTGTTTCTCCTCTGGCAATATTAACGAGTAATGTACTAAAACGAAGCTGATTTATTTTTATCTTCAGGTATGGAGACATGAGGAGACTCATCGGTTTTGCCATACGGGACATGTGGTACAAACTGGGTAAGTGTGTGTGCGTGTGTGTTTGCGTGCGAATGTATGCATGTGGGTGTTACAGACTCTGAGACTGTGTGTGTGTGTGTGTGTGTGTGTGTGTGTGTGTGTGTGTGTGTGTGTGTGTGTGTGTGTGTGTGTGTGTGTGTGTAGGTGGGAATAAGATCTGTTTTATCCCTGGGATGGTGGGTCCTATCCTGGAGATGACTCTGATTCCTGGGGAAGAGCTGAGACGAGCCACCATCCCCATCTTCTTCGACATGATGCAGTGTGAACACAAACTCTCCTCGCACTTCCAAAAGGTGAGACAGTGGCACACACACACACACACACACAACCACACACGCATGCATGCGCACACACACCCAGACTTTTACAGCTTCCCGAGAGGCTTACCCATTCTCTATCGCTTCTCTCCCTCTGTCTGTCTGTAGTTTGAGAATGAGATCATTCTGAAGCTGGATCATGAGGTGGAGGGAGGAGGAGGAGATGAGAGATACATGGAGCTACTGGAAACCATGTGGGTGTCTTTCATCAATACCAATATCCACATCACAGGCAATATCTGTAACCTTATACTGTAACCTTATACGTACTGGCTTACGTGTGTGTGCGTGTGTGTGTCCGTGTGTGTGTTTGTGTGTGTGTTTGTCAGACTGTTGGAGTGTGCTGTGGAGCATCCCTTGTTAAGGCCAGAGGTCGAGCACTTCGTTGACTTGGTGAAGGGACTCCTGGTGCGTCTCCTTGACTACCGCACGGTGATGAGCGACGACAGCCGCAACAACCGCATGAGCTGCACCGTCAATCTGCTGGTACGCTCCGCCCACGACAGGAAGATCCACATTGGGCAGACTGCTGCATCTTTCATCAGCGTATCTGGTGTCGCGGCGATTAGCACGTTGTTGCGTCAACTGCTGTGCACACACCTTCGTGTTTCATGTGTCATCAGCCGCCTCGAGCAAATCAACCTTGAGTTGCAGTTTCACTTTCAGCACACAACTACACCCTTCTCCCCAACAATAAACCAATCTGTTGCTCTGTATATCATCTGACAATCAATTCCATGCCAGTCAACAGTGCCCGCCGTGTAGCCGTTACCATGGCATCACCAGCCACTAAGTAACATCCAACTAATTATGACCACGTTCTAATAGATTCTGAAAACATTAATATACACTGGAACCTTCGTCTTCTACAACATCCAGTAACAGCATCTGTTAGACCAAATATAAAATCCCAGATCAGTCAAAGATAAGATGGGTCTCAGAAGCATTACTAGCCTGCCGTTGTTGTGTTACTGTATTATACTGTGACACTATAGCAGTCACACGGGGCTGTCTGTCTGTCAGTAACACAGCTGTAAAGCACAGTTAGGCCTATTCAGCCCCCCTATGGCTATGCATTAGCCATTCCTTTTCATGACGCGCTGTTTTGAGAGCTAAATATCCTTACCTCCGGCTAGCTAACATTAGCATGCTATGCTACACGCAAGCTAATCATCCTTACCTCATGCTAACTGACATTAGCATGCTATGCAATATGCAAGCTAATCATCCCTACCTCAGTCTAACGACGTTAGCATGCTATGCAATATGACATTAGCATGCTTTAGCTAACACACAGATCCTCGGGCTGCATCTGGATCACTCAGACATGCATGCTAGCTGCACACATCATTAGCTTATGCTACTGACTAAATGATGAATGATCTTTCTGCGGAGTTTGATACTTTATATAGCCCTTCAGACATCAGTGGGATGCAGAGATTATCGGAGTGTTTTAGATGGGGACGTACGCTGGAGATGTGTGTGTTCTGCCTTGAGTGCTATTCTCAGTAAGTGAGCACAAGAGAAGAAACGTGGTGTGTGTGTGCGTGCGTTGTGTGTGTGTGTGTGTGCTGGTGATGAGACACACACACCCTCTCTCTCCCCACACACATGTCCACGCTAACAAGCAAAGTCTCACACTCCTCTCTGTTGTTTTGCAGAATTTCTACAAGGACATCAACCGTGAAGGGATGTACATCAGGTGACACTTCATGCAACAATAACACGTTGTCATTTCAATTGTAGATAGGTTTCATAACTCTAGTTACACAACCACTCTACTTTCATATATATTTAAAACGTTAAGAGTGTTTCTGTATATGTATGACTACCCGTGGTGTTGGACTGGGCAGGCTACATGAGCTGGTTAGACTGTGTATAACACTGGATTACTCACTGGGTGAGGGCGAAAGTGTGACCTTGTGTGTGTGTCTGTGCCTGTGTGTGTGTGTGTGTGTGTGTGTGTGTGTGTGTGTGTGTGTGTGTGTGTGTGTGTGTGTGCGCGCGCACGCATGCGTGTATATATGTGTGTGTATAATCTGACAAGGGATTATCTCAATCCTGCTGAATTAATGTCAAAAATCCAGAGGATCAGGCCCTCCACTCACAGCAACATGTGCACTCATTTTAGGAGCGAGAGAGAGAGATGGAGAGAGAGGGAGGGATGGAGAGACTGAGTGGGAGAGAGAAAGAGGGGGAGAAGAGAGAGGGAGGGAGTGAGTGAGAGAGAAAGAGAGGGAGAGCGTGAGAGAGAGGGGGATGGAGAGAGAGGGAGGGAGAGGAGAGACTGAGTGGGAGAGAGAAAGAGGGGGAGAAGAGAGAGGGAGGGAGTGAGTGAGAGAGAAAGAGAGGGAGAGAGTGAGAGAGAGAGGGAGAGAGAGGGAGGGATGGAGAGAGAGGGAGGGAGAGGAGAGACTGAGTGGGAGAGAGAAAGAGGGGGAGAAGAGAGAGGGAGGGAGTGAGTGAGAGAGAAAGAGAGGGAGAGAGCGAGAGAGAAAGGGAGTGAGAGAGAGAGAAAGAGGTAAATAGGGAGTGTGAGGTGTATTGAACTGAAAGAGGGATGGAGGGAGTGTGAGGTGTATTGAACTGAAAGAGGGATGGAGGGAGAGTGAGGTGTATTGAACTGAAAGAGGGATGGAGGGAGTGTGAGGTGTATTGAACTGAAAGAGGGATGGAGGTAGTGTGAGGTGTATTGAACTGAAAGAGGGATGGAGGGAGTGTGAGGTGTATTGAACTGAAAGAGGGATGGAGGGAGTGTGAGGTGTATTGAACTGAAAGAGGGATGGAGGGAGAGTGAGGTGTATTGAACTGAAAGAGGGATGGAGGGAGTGTGAGGTGTATTGAACTGAAAGAGGGATGGAGGGAGAGTGAGGTGTATTGAACTGAAAGAGGAATGGAGGGAGAGTGAGGTGTATTGAACTGAACGAGGGATGGAGGGAGAGTGAGGTGTATTGAACTGAAAGAGGGATGGAGGGAGAGTGGGGTGTATTGAACTGAAAGAGGGATGGAGGGAGAGTGAGGTGTATTGAACTGAAAGAGGGATGGAGGGAGAGTGAGGTGTATTGAACTTCAAAGAGGGATGGAGGGAGAGTGAGGTGTATTGAACTGAAAGAGGGATGGAGGGAGTGTGAGGTGTATTGAACTGAAAGAGGGATGGAGGGAGAGTGAGGTGTATTGAACTGAAAGAGGGATGGAGGGAGAGTGAGGTGTATTGAACTGAAAGAGGGATGGAGGGAGAGTGAGGTGTATTGAACTGAAAGAGGGATGGAGGGAGAGTGAAGTGTATTGAACTGAAAGAGGGATGGAGGGAGAGTGAGGTGTATTGAACTGAAAAGGGATGGAGGGAGTGTGAGGTGTATTGAACTGAAAGAGGGATGGAGGGAGTGTGAGGTGTATTGAACTGAAAGAGGGATGGAGGGAGTGTGAGGTGTATTGAACTGAAAGAGGGATGGAGGGAGAGTGAGGTGTATTGAACTGAAAGAGGGATGGAGGAGAGTGAGGTGTATTGAACTGAAAGAGGGATGGAGGGAGAGTGAGGTGTATTGAACTGAAAGAGGGATGGAGGGAGTGTGAGGTGTATTGAACTGAAAGAGGGATGGAGGGAGAGTGAGGTGTATTGAACTGAAAGAGGGATGGAGGGAGAGTGAGGTGTATTGAACTGAAAGAGGGATGGAGGGAGAGTGAGGTGTATTGAACTGAAAGAGGGATGGAGGGAGTGTGAGGTGTATTGAACTGAAAGAGGGATGGAGGGAGAGTGAGGTGTATTGAACTGAAAGAGGGATGGAGGGAGTGTGAGGTGTATTGAACTGAAAGAGGGATGGAGGGAGTGTGAGGTGTATTGAACTGAAAGAGGGATGGAGGGGAGTGTGAGGTGTATTGAACTGAAAGAGGGATGGAGGGAGTGTGAGGTGTATTGAACTGAAAGAAGGATGGAGGGAGTGTGAGGTGTATTGAACTGAAAGAGGGATGGAGGGAGAGTGAGGTGTATTGAACTGAAAGAGGGATGGAGGGAGTGTGAGGTGTATTGAACTGAAAGAGGGATGGAGGGAGTGTGAAGTGTATTGAACTGAAAGAGGGATGGAGGGAGTGTGAGGTATATTGAACTGAAAGAGGGATGGAGGGAGTGTGAGGTGTATTGAACTGAAAGAGGGATGGAGGGAGTGTGAGGTGTATTGAACTGAAAGAGGGATGGAGGGAGTGTGAGGTGTATTGAACTGAAAGAGGGATGAAGGGAGAGTGAGGTGTATTGAACTGAAAGAGGGATGGAGGGAGTGTGAGGTGTATTGAACTGAAAGAGGGATGGAGGGAGTGTGAGGTGTATTGAACTGAAAGAGGGATGGAGGGAGAGTGAGGTGTATTGAACTGAAAGAGGGATGGAGGGAGTGTGAGGTGTATTGAACTGAAAGAGGGATGGAGGGAGAGTGAGGTGTATTGAACTGAAAGAGGGATGGAGGGAGTGTGAGGTGTATTGAACTGAAAGAGGGATGGAGGGAGTGTGAGGTGTATTGAACTGAAAGAGGGATGGAGGGAGTGTGAGGTGTATTGAACTGAAAGAGGGATGGAGGGAGTGTGAGGTGTATTGAACTGAAAGAGGGATGGAGGGAGTGTGAGGTGTATTGAACTGAAAGAGGGATGGAGGGAGAGTGAGGTGTATTGAACTGAAAGAGGGATGGAGGGAGTGTGAGGTGTATTGAACTGAAAGAGGGATGGAGGGAGTGTGAGGTGTATTGAACTGAAAGAGGGATGGAGGGAGTGTGAGGTGTATTGAACTGAAAGAGGGATGGAGGGAGAGTGAGGTGTATTGAACTGAAAGAGGGATGGAGGGAGAGTGAGGTGTATTGAACTGAAAGAGGGATGGAGGGAGAGTGAGGGGAGATGGGAGAGATTGTGAGAAAGTGAAGGACAGAGAGAGACAGAAAGTGAGAGGAGAGAGGTTAATCAAACAACTCAAAGAGGAGATGATAAAGAGGAAGGCGTATTCCAAAAGGAGGAATGTACTGTGCATTCGGAAAGTATTCAGACCCCTTCCCTTTTAAACATTTTCTTTACATTACAGCCTTGAATGCATTTTTCCCTCATCAATCTACACATAATACTCCATAATGACAAAGTCAAAACGGGTTTTTAGACATTTTTGCAACTGTATAAAAAAAACAGAAATACCTTATTTACATAAGTATTCAGACCCTTTGCTATGAGACTTGACATTGAGGTGAGGTGCATCCTGTTTCCATTGATCATACTTGAGATGTATCCACAGCTTTGATTGGAGTCCACCTGTGGTAAATTCAGTTGATTGGACATGATTTGGAAAGACACACACTCTGACGCATGTCAGAGCAAAATCCAAGCCATGAGGTCGAAGACATTGCCCGTAGAGGTCCAACACAGGATTGTGTCGAGGCACAGATCTGTCTACAGTATTGAAGGTCCCCAAGAACACAGTGGCCTCCATCATTCTTAAATGGAAGAAGTTTGGAATCACCAAGAAGGGCCTTGGTCAGGGAGGTGACCAAAAACCCGATAGTCAATCTGACAAAGCTCCAGAATACCTCTGTGGAGATGGGAGAACCTTCCAGAAGGACAACCATCTCTGCAGCACACCACCAATCAGGCCTTTATGGTAGAGTGGCCAGATGGAAGACACTCTTCAGTAAAAGGCACATGACAACCCGCTTGGAGTTTGCCAAAAGGCACCGAAAAACTCCCAGACCATGAGAAACAAGATTCTCTGATCTGATGAAACCAAGATTGAAGGCCAAAGAGGATGAAACCTGTCACCATCCCCATCGTAAAACAAATTGGTGGTAGAATCATGCTGTGGGGATGTTTTTCAGTGGCAGGGACTCGGAGACGAGTCAGGATCGAGAGAAAGGTGAACAGAGCAAAGTACAGAGAGATCCTTGATGAAAACCTGCTCCAGAGCACTCGATACCTCAGACTGGGGTGAAGGTTCAACTTCCAACAGGACAACGAACCTAAGCACACAGCCAAAACAACGCAGGAGTGGCTTCGGGACAAGTCTCTGAATATCCTTGAGGGGCCCATCCAGAGCCCGGATTTGAACCCGATCAAACATCTCCGGAGAGACTGGAAAATAGCTGTGCAGCGACGCTCCCCATCCAACCTGACAGAGCTTGAGAGGATCTGCAGAGAAGAATGGGATAAACTTCCTAAATACAGGTGGGCCAAGCTTGTAGCATCATACCCAAGAAGACTCGAGGCTGTAAGCACTTCCAAAGGTGCTTTTAAACAAAGTACTGAGTAAAGTGTCTGAATACTTATGTAAATGTAAGGGGGGGGAGGGGTGTATAAAAATCTGTAAAAACCTGCTTTTGCTTTGTCATTATGGGGTATTGTGTGTTGATGGGTGAGGGAAGACACCATTTATTCCACATTTGAATAAGGCTGTAATGTAACAAAATGTGGAAAAATTCAAGGGGTCTGAATTCTTCGTGAATGTGTTCAACAGATATAGGAGGAAATTAAAGTTAAGCTAGTCAAAGATACACTGCTTTTCTCTGTTGGAAACCTAGAATGTTAAAAACCCTTAAAATGTCACATTTGACAGAATCTGAAAAAGGTACCAATGTATCTGCTGAGAATGGGTGACAGGGAGGATTAGAAATAACAGAGACAGGGAGAGAGACACACACACACAGAGAGACACACACACAGAGAGAGACACACACACACACAGAGACACACACACAGAGACACAGAGAGAGAGACACAGAGAGAGAGACACACACAGAGACACAGACAGAGAGACACACACACACACAGAGAGACAGAGAGAGAGACACACACACACAGAGACACAGAGAGAGACACACACACACACACAGAGACACACACACACAGAGACACACACACACAGAGAGACACACACACACACACAGAGACACAGAGAGAGAGACACACACACACACAGAGACACAGAGAGAGAGACACACACACAGAGAGAGAGACACAGAGAGAGAGACACTTAGAGAGACACATAGGGAGACAGAGCGAGAGACATAGAGAGACAAAGAGAGAGACACAGAGAGACAGAGAGAGACAGAGAGAGACACAGATAGAGACACAGAGAGACACAGAGAGACATAGAGGGACACAGAGAGAGACACAGAGAGAGACACAGAGAGACACAGAGAGACACAGAGAGACAGAGAGAGACACAGCGAGACACAGAGAAATAAGAGGAAAAGAGAGAGCAGAGAGAACAGAAAAAAGGAAGATAAATAGAAAGAGAGAGGTGAAAGAGAGACCTAGGATTAAGGCAAGCGAGGGCAGACTCATGTTTTTTTGTCCCTGAGGACACAATAAAGTTCTGCCCACTAAGTTCCACAGTGTTCACGTCAGACTGTGATGTGTACAGGTCAAGCCATCACAATCACATAACAGATTGGCTCCGTGTATCACAGAATGTTGGTTGAGTCTAGGCAACCCTGACATCTAGTGGACAATGGTATACATTACAGTTTGATGTGTATTAACCCGTGTGTGTGTGTGTGTGTGTGCGTGTGTGTGTGTGGGTGGGTGGGTGGGTGGGTGGGTGTGTGTGGGGGGTGGGTGGGTGGGTGTGTGTTTTACAGATACCTCTACAAGCTGAGAGACCTTCACATGGCTGTGGAAAACTACACAGAGGCTGCATACACCCTGTTGCTTCACTCTCGCCTGCTCAAGGTACACATAAACAGACACGCGCCTGCACACACCCACCCACCCACGAACACACTCGCACACACACACACACACACACACACACACACACACACACACACACACACACACACACCCACCCACGAACACACGCACACACACACACGAACACACACCCACCCACGAACACACACGCACACACACACACACACACACACACACACACACACTGACATTCACTTGTAATTTGAATTGGTCCTCTGAGCACAAATAAAGGACTGTAAAGGACATGAAGGACAGTAAAATCACCAGGAACTTTAGCTTCAAGTGATTTTAATGTAGGAAACCAATTCCCAAGTATCCCCACGCATTAATATAGAGGCATATGTTAATGTTTCTCAGTGTAGTCAAGGTTTAAATGATTCGGTTTTTGTCAAATGCTACAGTGGTTCTTCCTTTAAAAGTTTAGAGCTTCATGCCGCGACCTTTTGTGGTAGACGGTGGCAGATTGTGATACATTCAGGCAACAATGGCTGACACTTAAATAACGGGCCATAGAATTCAGCGGCACCCTGCAAGCTGTGCTACAGTACGCCGCAACTTTTTGAAGGAAGAACCGCTGTATATCTGTTTGAGCATCTTGCGGTCCATTTGCAGTCTACAAAATATTTATAGAACTATGCTCCGACCCCCTGACCATCCACTCCAGTCCTGTTCATAACATGTCCTTCCGCTCTGATTGTGTCATCTCTGCCCCCTCTATTTCTCTATCTCTCCACCCCTTCCATCCCTCCCTAAATCCCTACACCACCGTCTTCCCCTCGCAGTGGTCAGAGGACCAGTGCAGTCCCCAGTTTGAGGTGCGTAGCTGTCAGACCCAGCGCCAGCAGAAGGAGAATCTCTACGAAACCATCATCGGGTACTTCGACAAGGGCAAGGTCAGGAGCAGAGTCGGCTATCTTGATTCTGTATAGTGTCTTGGCTGGATGGATAGATGCATTGAAGTTGGACACAGTCTCTGCGATCTCTGTTTGCGGAGTCAGTGATCTTGCTATGTTACGTGCGTCTCTGTTCTCTGTAGAAGTGTTGGAGTTGGTTATCTCGTAGAACCTCTCTTCTCTCCATGGGTGTGTGTTGGTAATCGTTCGTCTCTCTGGGTTGTGTAGATGTGGGAGGAAGCTATAACTCTGTGTAAGGAGCTGGCTGACCAGTATGAGATGGAAGTGTTTGAATACGAGCTGCTCAGCCAGAGTCTGGTAAGACACACTGTTGCGTCCTATTCCGCATATGGATGTTTTGTCGGCAAGCTGCCTTCATTAGCGTTTCTTCTTGATTTCTAACACCCTTCACGGGGACCGCCGAGAACTCTCCTCCACTCTCCTCGCTTTCTCTTGACTTCTCCTCTCCTTCAGCCCTTAAAGTACATCACATTTGGAGTGACTGTTCAATACACTCCTCTCCTCTGCTTCCCCTCTCGTCGTTTTTCTCCTCTCTCGCCTCCCAAGAGTCTCACTTCACTCCTCTGAAATGTGTCGTTGTGCAATAAATATGATAGATTCTGCCCTTGGATTTTGTCCTTTTATCTTTTCTCCGGTATTTCAGAGTTGAAAAACAAGACTTTGCAGGGTGTGTCATTTGTCTTGCTGTAGCTTTATCCTGTCTCTATCTTCCTGTCTGTCTGTCTGTCTGTCTGTCTGTCTGTCTGTCTGTCTGTCTGTCTGTCTGTCTGTCTGTCTGTCTGTCTGTCTGTCTGTCTGTCTGTCTGTCTGTTTCTCCCACACACTCTCTGTCTGTTTCTCCCACACACTCTCTGTCTGTATGTTTCTCCCACACACTCTCTGTCTGTTTCTCCAACACACTCTCTGTCTGTCTGTTTCTCCCACACACTCTCTGTCTGTCTGTTTCTCCCACACACTCTCTGTCTGTCTGTTTCTCCCACACTCTCTGTCTGTCTGTTTCTCCCACACACTCTCTGTCTGTTTCTCCCACACACTCTCTGTCTGTTTCTCCAACACACTCTCTGTCTGTCTGTTTCTCCCACACACTCTCTGTCTGTCTGTTTCTCCCACACACTCTCTGTCTGTCTGTTTCTCCAACACACTCTCTGTCTGTCTGTTTCTCCCACACACTCTCTGTCTGTCTGTTTCTCCAACACACTCTCTGTCTGTTTCTCCCACACACTCTCTGTCTGCCTGTTTCTCCCACACACTCTCTGTCTGTTTCTCCCACACACTCTCTGTCTGTTTCTCCAACACACTCTCTGTCTGTCCGTTTCTCCCACACACTCTCTGTCTGTCTGTTTCTCCCACACACTCTCTGTCTGTCCGTTTCTCCCACACACTCTGTCTGTTTCTCCCACACACTCTCTGTCTGCCTGTTTCTCCCACACACTCTCTGTCTGTTTCTCCCACACACTCTCTGTCTGCCTGTTTCTCCTACACACTCTCTGTCTGCCTGTTTCTCCCACACACTCTCTGTCTGTCTGTTTCTCCCACACACTCTCTGTCTGCCTGTTTCTCCCACACACTCTCTGTCTGTCTGTTTCTCCCACACACTCTCTGTCTGTTTCTCCAACACACTCTCTGTCTGTTTCTCCCACACACTCTCTGTCTGTCTGTTTCTCCCACACACTCTCTGTCTGTTTCTCCCACACACTCTCTGTCTGTTTCTCCAACACACTCTCTGTCTGTCTGTTTCTCCCACACACTCTCTGTCTGTCTGTTTCTCCCACACACTCTCTGTCTGTCTGTTTCTCCCACACACTCTCTGTCTGTTTCTCCAACACACTCTCTGTCTGTCTGTTTCTCCCACACACTCTCTGTCTGTTTCTCCAACACACTCTCTGTCTGTTTCTCCCACACACTCTCTGTCTGTCTGTTTCTCCCACACACTCTCTGTCTGTTTCTCCCACACACTCTCTGTCTGTCTGTTTCTCCCACACACTCTCTGTCTGTCTGTTTCTCCCACACACTCTCTGTCTGTCTGTTTCTCCCACACACTCTCTGTCTGTCTGTTTCTCCCACACACTCTCTGTCTGTCTGTTTCTCCCACACACTCTCTGTCTGTCTGTTTCTCCCACACACTCTCTGTCTGTCTGTTTCTCCCACACACTCTCTGTCTGTCTGTTTCTCCCACACACTCTCTGTCTGTCTGTTTCTCCCACACACTCTCTGTCTGTCTGTTTCTCCCACACACTCTCTGTCTGCCTGTTTCTCCCACACACTCTCTGTCTGTCCGTTTCTCCCACACACTCTCTGTCTGTTTCTCCAACACACTCTCTGTCTGCCTGTTTCTCCCACACACTCTCTGTCTGCCTGTTTCTCCCACACTCTCTGTCTGTCTGTTTCTCCCACACACTCTCTGTCTGTCTGTTTCTCCCACACACTCTCTGTCTGTTTCTCCCACACACTCTCTGTCTGCCTGTTTCTCCCACACACTCTCTGTCTGTCTGTTTCTCCCACACACTCTCTGTCTGTTTCTCCCACACACTCTCTGTCTGCCTGTTTCTCCCACACACTCTCTGTCTGTTTCTCCCACACACTCTATGTCTGCCTGTTTCTCCCACACACTCTCTGTCTGCCTGTTTCTCCCACACACTCTCTGTCTGTTTCTCCCACACACTCTCTGTCTGCCTGTTTCTCACACACTCTCTGTCTGCCTGTTTCTCCCACACACTCTCTGTCTGTTTCTCCAACACACTCTCTGTCTGTCTGTTTCTCCCACACACTCTCTGTCTGTCTGTTTCTCCCACACACTCTCTGTCTGTCTGTTTCTCCCACACACTCTCTGTCTGTTTCTCCAACACACTCTCTGTCTGTCTGTTTCTCCCACACACTCTCTGTCTGTTTCTCCAACACACTCTCTGTCTGTTTCTCCCACACACTCTCTGTCTGTCTGTTTCTCCCACACACTCTCTGTCTGTTTCTCCCACACACTCTCTGTCTGTCTGTTTCTCCCACACACTCTGTCTGTCTGTTTCTCCCACACACTCTCTGTCTGTCTGTTTCTCCCACACACTCTCTGTCTGTCTGTTTCTCCCACACACTCTCTGTCTGTCTGTTTCTCCCACACACTCTCTGTCTGTCTGTTTCTCCCACACACTCTCTGTCTGTCTGTTTCTCCCACACTCTCTGTCTGTCTGTTTCTCCCACACACTCTCTGTCTGTCTGTTTCTCCCACACACTCTCTGTCTGTCTGTTTCTCCCACACTCTCTGTCTGCCTGTTTCTCCCACACACTCTCTGTCTGTCCGTTTCTCCCACACACTCTCTGTCTGTTTCTCCAACACACTCTCTGTCTGCCTGTTTCTCCCACACACTCTCTGTCTGCCTGTTTCTCCCACACACTCTCTGTCTGTCTGTTTCTCCCACACACTCTCTGTCTGTCTGTTTCTCCCACACACTCTCTGTCTGTTTCTCCCACACACTCTCTGTCTGCCTGTTTCTCCCACACACTCTCTGTCTGTCTGTTTCTCCCACACACTCTCTGTCTGTTTCTCCCACACACTCTCTGTCTGCCTGTTTCTCCCACACACTCTCTGTCTGTTTCTCCCACACACTCTCTGTCTGCCTGTTTCTCCCACACACTCTCTGTCTGCCTGTTTCTCCCACACACTCTCTGTCTGCCTGTTTCTCCCACACACTCTCTGTCTGTCTGTTTCTCCCACACACTCTCTGTCTGTCTGTTTCTCCCACACACTCTCTGTCTGTCTGTTTCTCCCACACTCTCTGTCTGTCTGTTTCTCCCACACACTCTCTGTCTGTCTGTTTCTCCCACACACTCTCTGTCTGTCTGTTTCTCCCACACACTCTCTGTCTGCCTGTTTCTCCCACACACTCTCTGTCTGTCTTTTCTCCAACACACTCTCTGTCTGTTTCTCCAACACACTCTCTGTCTGCCTGTTTCTCCCACACACTCTCTGTCTGCCTGTTTCTCCCACACACTCTCTGTCTGTCTGTTTCTCCCACACTCTCTGTCTGTCTGTTTCTCCCACACTCTCTGTCTGTTTCTCCCACACACTCTCTGTCTGCCTGTTTCTCCCACACACTCTCTGTCTGTCTGTTTCTCCCACACACTCTCTGTCTGTTTCTCCCCACACTCTCTGTCTGCCTGTTTCTCCCACACACTCTCTGTCTGTCTGTTTCTCCCACACACTCTCTGTCTGCCTGTTTCTCCCACACACTCTGTCTGCCTGTTTCTCCCACACACTCTCTGTCTGTTTCTCCCACACACTCTCTGTCTGCCTGTTTCTCCACACACTCTCTGTCTGCCTGTTTCTCCCACACACTCTCTGTCTGTTTCTCCACACACTCTCTGTCTGTCTGTTTCTCCCACACACTCTCTGTCTGTCTGTTTCTCCCACACACTCTCTGTCTGTCTGTTTCTCCCACACACTCTCTGTCTGTTTCTCCAACACACTCTCTGTCTGTCTGTTTCTCCCACACACTCTCTGTCTGTTTCTCCAACACACTCTCTGTCTGTTTCTCCCACACACTCTCTGTCTGTCTGTTTCTCCCACACACTCTCTGTCTGTTTCTCCCACACACTCTCTGTCTGTTTCTCCACACACTCTCTGTCTGTCTGTTTCTCCCACACACTCTCTGTCTGTCTGTTTCTCCCACACACTCTCTGTCTGTCTGTTTCTCCCACACACTCTCTGTCTGTCTGTTTCTCCCACACACTCTCTGTCTGTCTGTTTCTCCCACACACTCTCTGTCTGTCTGTTTCTCCCACACACTCTCTGTCTGTCTGTTTCTCCCACACACTCTCTGTCTGTCTGTTTCTCCCACACTCTCTGTCTGTCTGTTTCTCCCACACACTCTCTGTCTGCCTGTTTCTCCCACACACTCTCTGTCTGTCCTGTTTCTCCCACACACTCTCTGTCTGTTTCTCCAACACACTCTCTGTCTGCCTGTTTCTCCCACACACTCTCTGTCTGCCTGTTTCTCCCACACACTCTCTGTCTGTCTGTTTCTCCCACACACTCTCTGTCTGTCTGTTTCTCCCACACACTCTCTGTCTGTTTCTCCAACACACTCTCTGTCTGCCTGTTTCTCCCACACACTCTCTGTCTGTCTGTTTCTCCCACACACTCTCTGTCTGTTTCTCCCACACACTCTCTGTCTGCCTGTTTCTCCCACACACTCTCTGTCTGTTTCTCCCACACTCTCTGTCTGCCTGTTTCTCCCACACACTCTCTGTCTGCCTGTTTCTCCCACACACTCTCTGTCTGCCTGTTTCTCCCACACACTCTGTCTGCCTGTTTCTCCCCACACACTCTCTGTCTGTCTGTTTCTCCCACACACTCTCTGTCTGTCTGTTTCTCCCACACACTCTCTGTCTGTCTGTTTCTCCCACACACTCTCTGTCTGTCTGTTTCTCCCACACACTCTCTGTCTGTTTCTCCCACACACTCTCTGTCTGCCTGTTTCTCCCACACACTCTCTGTCTGTTTCTCCAACACACACTCTGTCTGTTTCTCCAACACACTCTCTGTCTGCCTGTTTCTCCCACACACTCTCTGTCTGCCTGTTTCTCCCACACACTCTCTGTCTGTTTCTCCCACACACTCTCTGTCTGCCTGTTTCTCACACACTCTCTGTCTGTCCGTTTCTCCCACACACTCTCTGTCTGTCTGTTTCTCCCACACACTCTCTGTCTGTCTGTTTCTCCCACACACTCTCTGTCTGTTTCTCCCACACACTCTCTGTCTGTCTGTTTCTCCCACACACTCTCTGTCTGTCTGTTTCTCCCACACTCTCTGTCTGTCTGTTTCTCCCACACACTCTGTCTGCCTGTTTCTCCCACACTCTATGTCTGTCTGTTTCTCCCACACACTCTCTGTCTGTCTGTTTCTCCCACACACTCTCTGTCTGCCTGTTTCTCCCACACACTCTCTGTCTGTTTCTCCCACACACTCTCTGTCTGCTGTTTCTCCCACACACTCTCTGTCTGCCTGTTTCTCCCACACACTCTCTGTCTGTCTGTTTCTCCCACACACTCTCTGTCTGTCTGTTTCTCCCACACACTCTCTGTCTGTCTGTTTCTCCCACACTCTCTGTCTGTCTGTTTCTCCACACACTCTCTGTCTGTTTTTCTCCCACACACTCTCTGTCTGTCTGTTTCTCCCACACACTCTCTGTCTGTTTCTCCAACACACTCTCTGTCTGCCTGTTTCTCCCACACACTCTCTGTCTGCCTGTTTCTCCCACACACTCTCTGTCTGTCTGTTTCTCCCACACACTCTCTGTCTGTCTGTTTCTCCCACACACTCTCTGTCTGCCTGTTTCTCCCACACACTCTCTGTCTGTCTGTTTCTCCCACACACTCTCTGTCTGTTTCTCCCACACACTCTCTGTCTGCCTGTTTCTCCCACACACTCTCTGTCTGTTTCTCCCACACACTCTCTGTCTGCCTGTTTCTCCCACACACTCTCTGTCTGCCTGTTTCTCCCACACACTCTCTGTCTGCCTGTTTCTCCCACACACTCTCTGTCTGTCTGTTTCTCCCACACACTCTCTGTCTGCCTGTTTCTCCCACACACTCTCTGTCTGCCTGTTTCTCCCACACACTCTCTGTCTGTTTCTCCAACACACTCTCTGTCTGTCTGTTTCTCCCACACACTCTCTGTCTGTCTGTTTCTCCCACACACTCTCTGTCTGTTTCTCCAACACACTCTCTGTCTGTCTGTTTCTCCCACACACTCTCTGTCTGTTTCTCCAACACACTCTCTGTCTGTTTCTCCCACACACTCTCTGTCTGTCTGTTTCTCCCACACACTCTCTGTCTGTTTCTCCCACACACTCTCTGTCTGTCTGTTTCTCCCACACACTCTCTGTCTGTCTGTTTCTCCCACACACTCTCTGTCTGTCTGTTTCTCCCACACACTCTCTGTCTGTCTGTTTCTCCCACACACTCTCTGTCTGTCTGTTTCTCCCACACACTCTCTGTCTGTCTGTTTCTCCCACACACTCTCTGTCTGTCTGTTTCTCCCACACACTCTCTGTCTGTCTGTTTCTCCCACACACTCTCTGTCTGTCTGTTTCTCCCACACACTCTCTGTCTGCCTGTTTCTCCCACACACTCTCTGTCTGTCCGTTTCTCCCACACACTCTCTGTCTGTTTCTCCAACACACTCTCTGTCTGCCTGTTTCTCCCACACACTCTCTGTCTGCCTGTTTCTCCCACACACTCTCTGTCTGTCTGTTTCTCCCACACACTCTCTGTCTGTCTGTTTCTCCCACACACTCTCTGTCTGTTTCTCCCACACACTCTCTGTCTGCCTGTTTCTCCCACACACTCTCTGTTTCTCCCACACACTCTCTGTCTGTTTCTCCCACACACTCTCTGTCTGTTTCTCCCACACACTCTCTGTCTGCCTGTTTCTCCCACACACTCTCTGTCTGTCTGTTTCTCCCACACACTCTCTGTCTGCCTGTTTCTCCCACACACTCTCTGTCTGCCTGTTTCTCCCACACACTCTCTGTCTGCCTGTTTCTCCCACACACTCTCTGTCTGCCTGTTTCTCCCACACACTCTCTGTCTGCCTGTTTCTCCCACACACTCTCTGTCTGTCTGTTTCTCCCACACACTCTCTGTCTGTCTGTTTCTCCCACACACTCTCTGTCTGTCTGTTTCTCCCACACACTCTCTGTCTGTCTGTTTCTCCCACACTCTCTGTCTGTTTCTCCAACACACTCTCTGTCTGTCTTCTCCCACACACTCTCTGTCTGTCTGTTTCTCCCACACACTCTCTGTCTGTCTCCAACACACTCTCTGTCTGTTTCTCCCACACACTCTCTGTCTGCCTGTTTCTCCCACACACTCTCTGTCTGTCTGTTTCTCCCACACACTCTCTGTCTGTCTGTTTCTCCCACACTCTCTGTCTGCCTGTTTCTCCCACACACTCTCTGTCTGTCTGTTTCTCCCACACACTCTCTGTCTGTTTCTCCCCACACACTCTCTGTCTGTTTTCTCCCACACACTCTTGTCTCTGTTTCTCCCACACTCTCTGTCTGTCTGTTTCTCCCACACACTCTCTGTCTGCCTGTTTCTCCCACACACTCTCTGTCTGCCTGTTTCTCCCACACACTCTCTGTCTGCCTGTTTCTCCCACACTCTCTGTCTGCCTGTTTCTCCCACACACTCTCTGTCTGTCTGTTTCTCCCACACACTCTCTGTCTGTCTGTTTCTCCCACACACTCTCTGTCTGTCTGTTTCTCCCACACACTCTCTGTCTGTCTGTTTCTCCCACACACTCTCTCTGTCTGTTTCTCCCACACACTCTCTGTCTGTCTCCAACACACTCTCTGTCTGTTTCTCCCACACACTCTCTGTCTGTCTGTTTCTCCCACACTCTCTGTCTGTTTCTCCCACACACTCTCTGTCTGTCTGTTTCTCCCACACACTCTCTGTCTGTCTGTTTCTCCCACACACTCTCTGTCTGTCTGTTTCTCCCACACACTCTCTGTCTGTCTGTTTCTCCCACACACTCTCTGTCTGTCTGTTTCTCCCACACACTCTCTGTCTGTCTGTTTCTCCCACACACTCTCTGTCTGTCTGTTTCTCCCACACACTCTCTGTCTGTCTGTTTCTCCCACACACTCTCTGTCTGTCTGTTTCTCCCACACACTCTCTGTCTGCCTGTTTCTCCCACACACTCTCTGTCTGTCCGTTTCTCCCACACTCCTGTCTGTTTCTCCAACACACTCTCTGTCTGCCTGTTTCTCCCACACACTCTCTGTCTGCCTGTTTCTCCCACACACTCTCTGTCTGTCTGTTTCTCCCACACACTCTCTGTCTGTCTGTTTCTCCCACACACTCTCTGTCTGTTTCTCCCACACACTCTCTGTCTGCCTGTTTCTCCCACACACTCTCTGTCTGTCTGTTTCTCCCACACACTCTCTGTCTGTTTCTCCCACACACTCTCTGTCTGCCTGTTTCTCCCACACACTCTCTGTCTGTTTCTCCCACACACTCTCTGTCTGCCTGTTTCTCCCACACACTCTCTGTCTGCCTGTTTCTCCCACACACTCTCTGTCTGCCTGTTTCTCCCACACACTCTCTGTCTGCCTGTTTCTCCCACACACTCTCTGTCTGCCTGTTTCTCCCACACTCTCTGTCTGCCTGTTTCTCCCACACACTCTCTGTCTGTCTGTTTCTCCCACACACTCTCTGTCTGTCTGTTTCTCCCACACACTCTCTGTCTGTCTGTTTCTCCCACACACTCTCTGTCTGTTTCTCCAACACACTCTCTGTCTGTCTGTTTCTCCCACACACTCTCTGTCTGTTTCTCCAACACACTCTCTGTCTGTTTCTCCCACACACTCTCTGTCTGTCTGTTTCTCCCACACACTCTCTGTCTGTTTCTCCCACACACTCTCTGTCTGTCTGTTTCTCCCACACACTCTCTGTCTGTCTGTTTCTCCCACACACTCTCTGTCTGTCTGTTTCTCCCACACACTCTCTGTCTGTCTGTTTCTCCCACACACTCTCTGTCTGTCTGTTTCTCCCACACACTCTCTGTCTGTCTGTTTCTCCCACACACTCTCTGTCTGTCTGTTTCTCCCACACACTCTCTGTCTGTCTGTTTCTCCCACACACTCTCTGTCTGCCTGTTTCTCCCACACACTCTCTGTCTGTCCGTTTCTCCCACACACACTCTGTCTGTCTGTCTCCAACACACTCTCTGTCTGCCTGTTTCTCCCACACACTCTCTGTCTGTCTGTCTGTTTCTCCCACACACTCTCTGTCTGTCTGTTTCTCCCACACACTCTCTGTCTGTCTGTTTCTCCCACACACTCTCTGTCTGTTTCTCCCACACACTCTCTGTCTGCCTGTTTCTCCCACACACTCTCTGTCTGTCTGTTTCTCCCACACACTCTCTGTCTGTTTCTCCCACACACTCTCTGTCTGCCTGTTTCTCCCACACACTCTCTGTCTGTTTCTCCCACACACTCTCTGTCTGCCTGTTTCTCCCACACACTCTCTGTCTGCCTGTTTCTCCCACACACTCTCTGTCTGCCTGTTTCTCCCACACACTCTCTGTCTGCCTGTTTCTCCCACACACTCTCTGTCTGCCTGTTTCTCCCACACACTCTCTGTCTGTCTGTTTCTCCCACACACTCTCTGTCTGTCTGTTTCTCCACACACTCTCTGTCTGTCTGTTTCTCCCACACACTCTCTGTCTGTCTGTTTCTCCCACACACTCTCTCTGTCTGTTTCTCCAACACACTCTCTGTCTGTCTGTTTCTCCCACACACTCTCTGTCTGTCTCCAACACACTCTCTGTCTGTTTCTCCCACACACTCTCTGTCTGTCTGTTTCTCCCACACACTCTCTGTCTGTTTCTCCCACACACTCTCTGTCTGTCTGTTTCTCCCACACACTCTCTGTCTGTCTGTTTCTCCCACACACTCTCTGTCTGTCTGTTTCTCCCACACACTCTCTGTCTGTCTGTTTCTCCCACACACTCTCTGTCTGTCTGTTTCTCCCACACACTCTCTGTCTGTCTGTTTCTCCCACACACTCTCTGTCTGTCTGTTTCTCCCACACACTCTCTGTCTGTCTGTTTCTCCCACACACTCTCTGTCTGTCTGTTTCTCCCACACACTCTCTGTCTGTCTGTTTCTCCCACACACTCTCTGTCTGTCTGTTTCTCCAACACACTCTCTGTCTGTCTGTCTGTTTCTCCCACACACTCTCTGTCTGCCTGTTTCTCCCACACACTCTCTGTCTGTCTGTTTCTCCCACACACTCTCTGTCTGTCTGTTTCTCCCACACACTCTCTGTCTGTCTGTTTCTCCCACACACTCTCTGTCTGCCTGTTTCTCCCACACACTCTCTGTCTGTCTGTTTCTCCCACACACTCTCTGTCTGCCTGTTTCTCCCACACACTCTATGTCTGTCTGTTTCTCCCACACACTCTCTGTCTGTCTGTTTCTCCCACACACTCTCTGTCTGCCTGTTTCTCCCACACACTCTCTGTCTGTTTCTCCCACACACTCTCTGTCTGCCTGTTTCTCCCACACACTCTCTGTCTGCCTGTTTCTCCCACACACTCTCTGTCTGTCTGTTTCTCCCACACACTCTGTCTGCCTGTTTCTCCCACACACTCTCTGTCTGTCTGTTTCTCCCACACACTCTCTGTCTGCCTGTTTCTCCCACACACTCTCTGTCTGTCTGTTTCTCCCACACACTCTCTGTCTGTCTGTTTCTCCCACACACTCTCTGTCTGTCTGTTTCTCCAACACACTCTCTGTCTGCCTGTTTCTCCCACACACTCTCTGTCTGCCTGTTTCTCCCACACACTCTCTGTCTGCCTGTTTCTCCCACACACTCTCTGTCTGTCTGTTTCTCCCACACACTCTCTCTCTGTCTGTTTCTCCCACACACTCTCTGTCTGTCTGTTTGTTTCTCCCACACACTCTCTGTCTGTTTCTCCCACACACTCTCTGTCTGCCTGTTTCTCCCACACACTCTGTCTGTCCGTTTCTCCCACACACTCTCTGTCTGTCTGTTTCTCCCACACACTCTCTGTCTGTCTGTTTCTCCCACACACTCTCTGTCTGTCTGTTTCTCCCACATACTCTCTGTCTGTCTGTTTCTCCCACACACTCTCTGTCTGTCTGTTTCTCCCACACACTCTCTGTCTGTTTCTCCAACACACTCTCTGTCTGCCTGTTTCTCCCACACACTCTCTGTCTGTCTGTTTCTCCCACACACTCTCTGTCTGCCTGTTTCTCCCACACACTCTCTGTCTGTCTGTTTCTCCCACACACTCTCTGTCTATCTGTTTCTCCCACACACTCTCTGTCTGTCTGTTTCTCCCACACACTCTCTGTCTGCCTGTTTCTCCCACACACTCTCTGTCTGTCTGTTTCTCCCACACACTCTCTGTCTGTCTGTTTGTTTCTCCCACACACTCTCTGTCTGTTTCTCCCACACACTCTCTGTCTGTCTGTTTCTCCCACACACTCTCTGTCTGCCTGTTTCTCACACACACTCTATGTCTGTCTGTTTCTCCCACACACTCTCTGTCTGTCTGTTTCTCCCACACACTCTCTGTCTGCCTGTTTCTCCCACACACTCTCTGTCTGTCTGTTTCTCCCACACACTCTCTGTCTGTTTCTCCCACACACTCTCTGTCTGCCTGTTTCTCCCACACACTCTCTGTCTGCCTGTTTCTCCCACACACTCTCTGTCTGTCTGTTTCTCCCACACACTCTCTGTCTGCCTGTTTCTCCCACACACTCTCTGTCTGTCTGTTTCTCCCACACACTCTGTCTGTCTGTTTCTCCCACACACTCTCTGTCTGCCTGTTTCTCCCACACACTCTCTGTCTGTCTGTTTCTCCAACACACTCTCTGTCTGCCTGTTTCTCCCACACACTCTCTGTCTGTCTGTTTCTCCCACACACTCTCTGTCTGTCTGTTTCTCCAATACACTCTCTGTCTGTCTGTTTCTCCCACACACTCTCTGTCTGTCTGTTTCTCTTCCCCTCTCCACCCTACACCCTAACCCTCTCTCACACCTCTATCTCTCCCACCCCTACTACCTCTATCTCCCCCAACATCCTCTCTCTCTCTCTCCCGAACCTTTCATCTCTCTCCCTCTTTCCTATACCTCTCTACCCCCCCCACCTCCCTCTCTCTGCAGAAGCAGCAGGCTAGGTTCTATGAGAACATTATGACGATCCTGAGGCCCAAGCCAGACTACTTTGCTGTGGGCTACTACGGACAGGGTTACCCTCCCTTCCTCAGGGTATGTCTAAGCATCTGCCTAACCTTGTATTCACAATGTCTAGTTTTAGCTCCAAATGAAATGTGAAAGAGCTTATATCTACATGATTTTGGGGAGGTCAATAATGGTTTATGTAATAATGTTTACGAAGTAAACAACAGATTGTCAATCCACAAGAGGAAGCAATATCAACATCCCAAAAAATGAAAAAAAAGAATACAGTCTTATGTAGTGTTTATGACTGTTCATAACCACCTTATGACTGTGTATAACTGTTTCTAACCTCAGAACAAGGTGTTTATCCACCGGGGGAAGGAGTACGAGCGTAGAGAAGACTTCCAGAACCAGTTGATGAGTCAGTTCCCCAGCGCTGTCCGTCTCAATATCACCACCATGCCTGGAGACGACGTCAGACTCTCCCCTTTACAGTGTATCCTTATGTACACACACACAATGTACACACACACACCTACACACATACACACAGATGCGATTTTAGCATGTAAATCTTGGTGGGGCAACAAAACAAAACAAAAGTGGGATGCACGCCAGCAACACAACACTAATACGTTCCTTGCACGATAACGGTGACAAACGGAGCCCACAAACTGTTAGTGTAACGATGTGCGCTGAGAGTCGGGAAGCAAGTTCAGGGAGTGAGTGTTTTAATCAAATAAACGTAACGTAACACAGAACAAGACAACACGAACAACGCACAGACACGACACAGACACAGAGACAAGAACGCCTGGGGAAGGAACCCGAAGGGAAGGTAATCAGGGAGGTGATGGAGTCCAGGTGAGTATGAAGACGTGCAGGTGTGCGTAACGATGGTGACAGGTGTGCGCCATAACAAGTGACCTAGTGGCCCGGAGAGGGAGCACACGTGACTGTTAGGGCCTACATAAAGCTGTCCCAACAGCAGTCCCAACACCTTACCACTGCTACACCTGGCTACATCAGCGGAGCCTTGTCTGGCAGCGAAACAGTTCATTCAGCCTTGTAGTGGCTTCCTTACCAATTGACCATAGCCACTCTGCCCAAGCCTGAAGCGGGATTGTTTAGGGACGCATACAGTCCACATTCGAAGTTCCCAAACGGCAAAAACATTCAATGAGATCCAGGGATACGGTGCAACAAAAAAGTTTATTTTTCTTATATCTAACAAAAAATGTAGATAGGAGCCCTCTTCCCCCGAAGGCCCAACTTCCTGCCTTTATCCTATTACTAACACACACCACAGTACAATGAATGGGCAAGAGGTGGAGCCAAAAACAAAGTTGCACTAATGACAAAGGAATATATCTCAATCAGGTGAAGATAAATCATAAAAGGTAAGTACCTAATATTTCACCAAATACATTCATATTTCATACAAATATACAAAGTCCCATATAGGACAAGAGGCCATTGACCTCAGTCTCAGAGTTGAAGTGTTCAAGTGTTCAACTTCCAAAAATGTAAGAGTTTGACGTCCAAAAATGTACGAGTTTGACGTCCAACAATGTATGAGTACGACATCCAGGATTCAGAGGTGCACGTGTTTTGAAGATGGAGCACTGTGTGTGTGTGTTCGTGTGTGTGTGTGTGTGTGTGTGTGTGTGTGCGTGTCTCCATCAACCGCCTCCAGGAGCAGACTGAGTTTATTGATAGGTCTCTGTAAGATAATGGTCTTGGTCTTAACCATGACACGACCTTTGGCCCCTGGAAAAGCCTCCACCACATGCCCCATTAGCCAAGAGTTCCTTGGGGAGGTGTCATCGACAGAAGACAACAAGAAGTTTCTCTTAGTTTTGTTCCACTTGTTCCGCTTCTGCATATGTAGAAGATACTCCCTCTGTTCCAGAAGAGGTCAGTGATATATTGTACTTGCTTCCATCTCCCTTGTGAGTATAGGTTGTTTCTCTGGAACAGTCCTGGTGGCAGGACTTGCTTCGCTTTCAGATGAAGCAGATGGTTCAGGGTCAGGTGTTCCTGATCATTAGGGTCATTTGTCACTGTTGTGATTGGTCTGTCGTTCGTGATCGCCTCAACTTCACAAAGCCGTCATCATCCAATACTTGCTCTTTAAGGACTTTCACCAGTCCGATTTCTTTTACAATATATAATCAATAATATATCAACCTGGACTGTAGCTTCTTCAATAGGAGAGAGAAAGAAAATGGCTGCTCCAATCTGTTGAGTATGCAATATGCTGCTGGCACCCAGACATACAATGATGCGATGTGATCTTTCTCGCTCATTTTTCAAAATAGAAGCCTGAAACTATGTCAAAAGACTGTTCACACCATGGGGAAGCCATAAGAAAAGGAATCTGGTTGATATCCCTTTAAATAGAGCGAAGGCAGGCTATGGAACATGGAGCTTTCAAAATAGAAGCCACTTCCGGGTTGGATTTTCCTCTGGTTTTTGCCTGCAATATCAGTTCTGTAATACCCACAGACAATATTTTGACAGTTTTGGAAACTTATCCTAATCTGACAATTATGTGTATATTCTAGATTCTAGGCCTGAGAAATAGGCCGTTTAATTTGGTTTAGTAAGTGGGCTGTCACGGCATGGGATTGAGAAGACTCTCAATCTCCAGGACCTTCAGTCTGGCATTATATGCTGCTATGTCCGTTTCCAGTGACATTTTTTCCATCCTAACATTCAGTTGAGCTTTCTGTTGTACCAGTTGAGCTTTCTCCAGTTCCAATGCACGCTTGTCCTGTAATGATGCTTGTAGAGCTGCTTGCTCAGCCTCAGCTTTTAGGCGTGCAGAGGACACTGAGGATGCAGCCTTAGAACACTTTGTTTTACTTGATATTTTTTGACACATTGGAAATGCTGTCGTGTGGTTCAATGGGCGTTTGTGGCTCAACTTCAGCATTTTTCCATATTTCCACCTCTTTCCGGAAATGTTCATAAGTCCTCATTCTTGGTTGATAATAGATAATGCTCTAATTTTCCTGTTCCTTTTCTGTGACTCGCTCTAGCACAGATTCATGAGCATTCTTAAAGTCATTGAGAACAGCATCAAATGCTTCAAGACCCTCATTCACAGTTTCAACTTTTCCTACAGCAACAAGAAGGACTTTTATTTAATTCATTTTGCGTGTACACAGTCCAAGTTTGTCTCTCCGGGCAGCATAGAGTGAATTTAAATGCTCCTCTGCCCTCTCCAGTGGGGTCTTACTTGGGATTTCATCCGCCACCATTCACTTTTAATTCACTCAGTTTACAATGACACAGTTGTTGGTTTGATTGTTAAACGCAATGCCCCTTTAGACCTTTAACGCTTTAAAACACAGTCATCCATTTCAGCATATTGACCCATTTTGCATTGAACATGTGCAAGTTTGGCATTTTAGATGCGTTTTAAAAATGTCATCCCATTATAGGTTGTGTCCCCTTTAATTCAGTTTAAACACGCAGTATCTTTAGATCCTTTAGTTGCGTTCCATTGATGCATTGCATTTCCTCTTTAGGCCTAATATTAGACATTTGATTAGTCTACGTTGTGCATATGTTCTCAGTGTTTCCCAAACTCAAACTGCTTAATTGTTTTCACAGAGTTCATCAAACACTCCAATGATAATGTCACGCCCTGGGCATAGAGAGGCTTTTGATTCTCTATTTTGGTTAGGCCAAGGTGTGACTATGGTGGGCATTCTATGTCCTTTTTTTCTATGTTTTGTATTTCTATGTCTTGGCCTGGTATGGTTCTCAATCAGGGACAGCTGTCTATCGTTGTCTCTGATTGAGAACCATACTTAGGTACCCTTTTCCCCCACCTGTTTTGTGGGAAGTTAACTTTGACTTTGTTCAGGGCACATAGCTCAAAGCTTCACAGTTTGGTTTTGTTTTGTTTTGTTCTTTATTTTGTCGGCGTCATTTTTAAATAAAGAAAATGTACGCTTACCATGCTGCACCTTGGTCCAGTCCTTCAGCCAGCCGTGACAGAACTTACCATGCTGCACCTTGGTCCAGTCCTTCAGCCAGAACTTACCATGCTGCACAGAAGTCCTTCAGCCATGCTGAACCCATGCTGCACCTCCAGTCCTTCAGCCAGCCGTGAACAGAAGTCCTTCAGCCATGCTGCACCTTGGTCCAGTCCTTCAGCCAGCCGTGACAGAACTTACCATGCTGCACCTTGGTCCAGTCCATCAGCCAGCCGTGACAGAACTTACCATGCTGCACCTTGGTCCAGTCCTTCAGCCAGCCGTGACAGATAAGCACATTTGCGCTTCCATAATATGCTTAATCAAACGATTGCATACGTTGGAGAGATCAAGGGAACCATAACTGATTTAAAGATACTGCTTGTTTAAACTTCATTAAACGGGACTGCCTTTTAAAAAACTGAGCTGAAAGGCTTAAACAAAAGTGGTTTCTAATGACAATTGAGATTGCACAAACTATAGCATAAGGGGACAACAAGCGGATATGAGGCATTCCGTAATTTTGATGAAGACATTAATGAGCGAGCTCGGATGGATGTAACTGTCACGACTTCCACCGAAGTCGGCTCCTCTCCTTGTTCGTGTGACGGTCGACGTCACGGGCTTTCTAGCCAACGCCGCTCCATTTTTCACTGATACATTTGTTTTGTCTTGGCAGGGCCAATGGTGAATGTTCATCATTTTAAACTTGTAAAAGAGACACTTAATCCCAGATTTTGGAACACACAGCCACTGCATTGAATAGCAGGCTAGTGATTGGATCTTTTGAGGTCTAATCAAATCAAAGTTTATTTGTCAGGTGCGCCGAATACAATGCAATGCTTACTTACAGGCTCTAACCAACAGTGCAATTTCTAAGTTAAAAAAAGGTATTAGGGGAACAATAGATAAGTAAAGAAATAAAAACAACAGTTAAAAAGACAGAGAAAAATAACAGTAGCGAAGCTATATACAGTAGAGAGGCTATAACAGTAGAGAGGCTATATACAGTAGTGAGGTTATATACAGTAGAGGCTATATACAGTAGTGAGGTTATATACAGTAGTGAGGTTATATACAGTAGAGAGGCTATATACAGTAGAGAGGCTATAACAGTAGAGAGGCTATAAACAGTAGAGAGGCTATAACAGTAGAGAGGCTATATACAGTAGAGAAGCTATAACAGTAGAGAGGCTATATACAGTAGTGAGGTTATATACAGTAGAGAGGCTATAACAGTAGAGAGGCTATATACAGTAGTGAGGTTATATACAGTAGAGAGGCTATATACAGTAGTGAGGTTATATACAGTAGTGAGGTTATATACAGTAGAGATGCTATATACAGTAGAGAGGCTATAACAGTAGAGAGGCTATATACAGTAGAGAAGCTATAACAGTAGAGAGGCTATATACAGTAGTGAGGTTATATACAGTAGAGAGGCTATATACAGTAGTGAGGTTATATACAGTAGTGAGGTTATATACAGTAGAGAGGCTATATACAGTAGAGAGGCTATAACAGTAGAGAGGCTATATACAGTAGAGAGGCTATATACAGTAGAGAGGCTATAACAGTAGAGAGGCTATATACAGTAGTGAGGTTATATACAGTAGAGAGGCTATATACAGTAGAGGCTATATACAGTAGAGAGGCTATAACAGTAGAGAGGCTATATACAGTAGAGAGGCTATATACAGTAGTGAGGTTATATACAGTAGAGAGGCTATATACAGTAGTGAGGTTATATACAGTAGTGAAGTTATATACAGTAGAGAGGCTATATACAGTAGAGAGGCTATAACAGTAGAGAGGCTATATACAGTAGTGAGGTTATATACAGTAGAGAGGCTATATACAGTAGTGAGGTTATATACAGTAGTGAGGTTATATACAGTAGAGAGGCTATATACAGTAGGAAGGCTATATACAGTAGAGAGGCTATATACAGTAGTGAGGTTATATACAGTAGAGAGGCTATATACAGTAGAGAGGCTATATACAGTAGTGAGGTTATATACAGTAGAGAGGCTATAACAGTAGAGAGGCTATATACAGTAGTGAGGTTATATACAGTAGTGAGGTTATATACAGTAGAGAGGTTATATACAGTAGAGAGGCTATATACAGTAGTGAGGTTATATACAGTAGTGAGGTTATATACAGTAGAGAGGCTATACAGTAGTGAGGTTATATACAGTAGATAGGCTATATACAGTAGAGAGGTTATATACAGTAGTGAGGTTATATACAGTAGAGAGGTTATATACAGTAGAGAGGCTATATACAGTAGTGAGGTTATATACAGTAGTGAGGTTATATACAGTAGAGAGGCTATACAGTAGTGAGGTTATATACAGTAGAGAGGCTATATACAGTAGAGAGGCTATATACAGTAGCGAGGCTATATACAGGCACCGGTTAGTCGGGCTGATTGAGGTAGTATTTACATGTAGGTATGGTTGAAATGACTATGCCTATATGATAAACAGAGAATAGCAGTAGTGTAAAAGCCTACCCTTAGACTTGGCGGTGACGTACTGTCAGATCAGTGAGCTAATCATGGCGCAACTAGAGAGCATTACCAACCCCTACGCTCCGTATTTTCTCGCTGGCTGCCCCACCATCACAGAAAGCACTGAGCTCGGCTGAAACACCTGCATTTTGGAGCTGTCTTACTCAAGAAAGCAAGAAAGAGACCATGTTTGTATGAGGCTTTATTAACTCAACGATTTACTTTTTTTTTTTACATTGTTTGCAAACTGATATGTGACACCTATTAATGTCAAAATAACATGCAAAACAGTTAAGCCTTTTTTATTAGTATTCTTTTTTGCTAAAAATGTGGGGCTCAATATAGGTGGGGCCCTGCCCTGAATGATGGGTCGCCACTACATACACACACATACACACACTCAGTCTTTAGTTCAGTGGGCTAACATTGTCCTAAGTCGCATGGACCACCATGGCTTTATAGTCACATAGTTCACTTCCTCTATGGTTGGGTTGTAGTCATGTTGCCTTCCTGACCTGGTTGCCTCAGACATCCAGTGTTTCACTGTTCAGCCTGTCCTGGAGATCCCATCTCGCTTGAAGAGCAAACCCGTCCCTGACCAGATCATCAAGTCAGTCCCTCTCTGCCCTCAACCTTTCACCTCTGTCTCACAAAGATGACTGTTTAAACCTCCTCTTTCTATCCCACTCTATGTGTCTTTACTGTGTGTGTGTGTGTGTTGTAGCTTCTACAAGTCCAACTACGTGCAGCGTTTCCACTACTCCAGACCAGTGAGGAAAGGCCCAGTGGATCCCAGCAATGAGTTTGTTGTAAGTGTCTGACCGGATCCCTGACTGTACTGAATAGAATGTATCGCAGGTCCAATACATGATCACATCAGGACTTTTTTCATTTTGTATCTATCTCTCCCATGGTCTCTCTCTCTCTTTCTCTCTGTATCTCCCTCTCTGTATCTCTCTTCCTTTCTGTCTGTCTCCTCCTCTCTTCCTCTTTTGTAGTCCATGTGGATTGAGCGCACCACGTTCACCACAGTGTATAAACTCCCTGGGATCCTGCGCTGGTTTGAGGCCACAGACATGAAACATGTAAGTGTGTCTGTTTGTCTCTCTCTCTCTTTTGGTGGACCAGTTTGCCTGTTTACCATTATCTATCTCTCACTGCCAGTGCTGGATCAAGGTGAGTGCTTTTCTCTGCAATGGGTAGCATAACTGTTGATGCTCCTGAAACTGTTTACTTTCTTATGCTCAGTTTTATTCGGCATAATCTTGTCTTTACTAATTTAGTTACAACACCCTGTTCGTTTCTCTCTCTCTCTCTCTCTCTCTCTCTCTCTCTCTCTCTCAGACCACCATCAGTCCTCTGGAGAATGCCATAGAGACCATGCAGAGCACCAATGACAAGATCCTCACCCTGATCAACCAATACCAGGCCGACGACGCCCTTCCCATCAACCCTCTCTCCATGCTGCTCAACGGCATTGTGGACCCCGCCGTCATGGGGGGCTTCGCCAAGTACGAGAAGGTCAGAGTTCATCCGTCCACCCACCCGCCCACCCACCTACCCGCACGTCTCAACCCCATCCCAGAACTGTGTCATCTGTAAAAGTACAGCGTATTTCTATCCCTCTCCTCTTTACAGGCTTTCTTCACTGAGGAGTACAACTTGCAACACCCAGAGGACAGAGATAAGCTGGAGGGTCTCAAAGACCTCATCGCATGGCAGGTACTGTATGCACACACACACACTCAGGCACGTGCGCCGACACACGTACAAGCATACGCACACACACACACTCAGGCACGTGCGCCGACACATGTACAAGCATACGCACACACACACACTCAGGCACGTGCAGCGACACATGTACAAGCATACGCACAAACACACACTCAGGCACGTGCGCCGACACACGTACAAGCATACGCACACACACACACTCAGGCACGTGCGCCGACACACGTACAAGCATACGCACACACACACACTCAGGCACGTGCATCGACACACGTACAAGCATACGCACAAACACACACTCAGGCACGTGCGCCGACACACGTACAAGCATACGCACACACACACACTCAGGCACGTGCGCCGACACACGTACAAGCATACGCACACACACACACTCAGGCACGTGCATCGACACATGTACAAGCATACGCACAAACACACACTCAGGCACGTGCATCGACACATGTACAAGCATACGCACACACACACACTCAGGCACGTGCATCGACACATGTACAAGCATACGCACACACACACACTCAGGCACGTGCGCCGACACATGTACAAGCATACGCACACACACACACTCAGGCACGTGCAGCGACACATGTACAAGCATACGCACAAACACACACTCAGGCACGTGCGCCGACACACGTACAAGCATACGCACACACACACACTCAGGCACATGCGCCGACACACGTACAAGCATACGCACACACACACACTCAGGCACGTGCATCGACACACGTACAAGCATACGCACACACACACACTCAGGCACGTGCATCGACACACGTACAAGCATACGCACACACACACACTCAGGCACGTGCATCGACACATGTACAAGCATACGCACAAACACACACTCAGGCACGTGCATCGACACATGTACAAGCATACGCACAAACACACACTCAGGCACGTGCATCGACACACGTACAAGCATACGCACAAACACACACTCAGGCACGTGCATCGACACACGTACAAGCATACGCACAAACACACACTCAGGCACGTGCGCCGACACACGTACAAGCATACGCACACACACACACTCAGGCACGTGCATCGACACATGTACAAGCATACGCACAAACACACACTCAGGCACGTGCGCCGACACACGTACAAGCATACGCACAAACACACACTCAGGCACGTGCATCGACACATGTACAAGCATACGCACAAACACACACTCAGGCACGTGCATCGACACATGTACAAGCATACGCACAAACACACACTCAGGCACGTGCAGCGACACATGTACAAGCATACGCACAAACACACACTCAGGCACGTGCAGCGACACATGTACAAGCATACGCACAAACACACTGTTTTATCATATACCTCTCTTGTAGATCCCGTTGCTGGGTGGGGGAATCTCTCTACATGGGAAGAGAGTGACAGACGACCTACGACCTTTCCATGAGCGCATGGAGGAGTGCTTCACGCATATGAGGAAGAAGGTGGAGAAGGAGTATGGAGTGAGGGAGCTGGTAAGAGAAAGAGTGAAATCGAAAGAGGAAAGGAGAGTGTTTATGTGAGGCCTGATAGGCTAGCTGGAAGGAGCTAGTATCTGTGGGCAGAGGAGAATTTCAATCTGAAAAACTATTTTGTGAAAAGAGCTTTAGGAATGACGCTAGCAATGCCAAAGCTTAACTCCTGTTTGTGAAAAGCATTATATTAACTCTCTTTTTAATCTCTCTCTTTCATCCAACTTCACCTTTAATCTTTTGTCTCATTTTTATCCATCCCTCTCTTTTCCCTCTTCGTCACACCTCGTTCTTAGCCGGATATGGATGAGAGGAAGTCAAGTCGTCCGCGCTCTGTCCTTCGGTCCTTCCGTCAGTCCGTCATCTCCATCTCTTCCCTCCAGGGGTCTGAGTGTGGGACCCCCACCAAACCTTATCCAGACAGGTAACACACACTCGCAAACACAAATACACACTCACAAACACAAATACACACTCACAAACACAAATACACACTCACAAACACAAATACACACTCACACACATTTGAAATACTTCATTTGAACCCACCAATCAAATTGACATGAAAAAAAAGGATCTGAACATTTCAAAGGTCCCTGTATGCGTGGCACTCAAGGGTACAGAAAGCACCTCCTTCTCCAAACAGCTAGGGTTCCCACCACAGTTGAAACAGAGCACTGCATAGCCAACTTCTTCGCCTTAGTTTTTGGCTGGCCCACAATCTGGAGTCCACGCACCGCAAGCATGTGTACGTGGCCGAGACTGGCAAAGTTCAGCTCCACAAGCTTGCACCTACACGCGAGGCTGTCAAAGCGCCACAAGGGGCTGTATGTAAGAAGCTTCTTGGCAAAGGCCCCCTCCATGTAGCTGTCAATTGAGGAGCCCACTACCAAAATGAGCACCTCCCCCTGGCCTCCCCCAATAACGACAACATCTGGCATATTTGGCACACAAGGAAACACATCATCATCAACATCAAACCAGCTTCCTCTTACACAAGAATGTTAATGGAGGTGTGCTGTTGGTGAGACTACCTGTCTCACCTTGCTGGCTATCAGCTCGACAAGGCGATTATGTCTAGCAATATACAATCCGTGTACGAACAGCAACCATTCACAATATGGGAAACAGACACACACACACACACACGCACGCACACACACATGCACACACGCACGCACACACACACACACACACACACACACACACACAGATGCAAACCCACACACATGGGTGCAAACATGCAACCATACTAGATTAACAAACACACACCTTTACCCCCTCTCTCCCTCTTCTTTCTCCCCCTTCTATACTTCTCCCCCACCTCCCTCCCTCCCCAGTGGTCTCCCTGACATGGCGGCCCCCCAGACCCCCACCTTGCAGCGCTCCAGTGGGAGTGTGAGCATGGTGGATGAGGGAGGGGCAGAGGGGGAGGTTAAACTCAGGAACTCCAAGAGGAGAAGGAAAAGGAGCAGCATGATCTTCATCCCAGAGGAGAGAGACAGGACCAACACTCTGGACAGCAAATGGGTGAGAGAGAGCGGGAGAGAGAGAGATAGACAGTGGGAGAGGGATAGAGAGAGACAGGACCAACACACTGGACAGCAAACGGGTGAGAGAGAGCAGTAGAGAGAGAGATAGACAGTGGGAGAGGGAGAGAGAGACAGGACCAACACACTGGACAGCAAACGGGTGAGAGAGAGCAGGAGAGAGAGAGATAGACAGTGAGAGAGGGAGAGAGAGAGACAGGACCAACACACTGGACAGCAAACGGGTGAGAGAGAGCAGGAGAGAGAGAGATAGACAGTGAGAGAGGGAGAGAGAGAGACAGGACCAACACACTGGACAGCAAACGGGTGAGAGAGAGCAGGAGAGAGAGAGATAGACAGTGAGAGAGGGAGAGAGAGAGAGAGACAGGACCAACACACTGGACAGCAAACGGGTGAGAGAGAGCAGGAGAGAGAGAGATAGACAGTGGGAGGGGGAGAGAGAGACAGGACCAACACACTGGACAGCAAACGGGTGAGAGAGAGCAGTAGAGAGAGATACAGTGAGAGAGGGAGAGAGAGACAGGACCAACACACTGGACAGCAAACGGGTGAGAGAGAGCAGTAGAGAGAGATAGACAGTGAGAGAGGGAGAGAGAGAGACAGGACCAACACTCTGGACAGTAAATGGGTGAGAGAGAGCAGTAGAGAGAGAGATAGACAGTGGGAGAGGGAGAGAGAGAGACAGGACCAACACACTGGACAGTAAATGGGTGAGAGAGAGCGGGAGAGAGAGAGATAGACAGTGGGAGAGAGAGAGACAGGACCAACACACTGGACAGCAAACGGGTGAGAGAGAGCAGGAGAGAGAGAGATAGACAGTGAGAGAGGGAGAGAGAGAGACAGGACCAACACACTGGACAGCAAATGGGTGAGAGAGAGCAGGAGAGAGAGAGATAGACAGTGGGAGGGGGAGAGAGAGACAGGACCAACACACTGGAAAGCAAACGGGTGAGAGAGAGCAGTAGAGAGAGATACAGTGAGAGAGTGAGAGAGAGACAGGACCAACACACTGGACAGCAAACGGGTGAGAGAGAGCAGTAGAGAGAGATAGACAGTGAGAGAGGGAGAGAGAGAGACAAGACCAACACACTGGACAGCAAACGGGTGAGAGAGAGCAGTAGAGAGAGAGATAGACAGTGGGAGAGGGAGAGAGAGAGAAACAGGGGGAAAGGGGAGAGAGAGAGAGAGAGAGAGAGAGAGAGAGAGAGAGATATGGAGATATACACTACCAGTCAACAGTTTTAGAACACCTACTCATTCAAGGGTTTTTCTTTATTTGGATTATTTTCTACATTATAGAATAATAGTGAAGACATCAACACTATGAAATAACACATTTGGAATCATGTAGTAACCAAAAAAATGTTAAACAAATCCAAATATATTTTCTATTTGAGATTCTGCAAAGTAGCCATCCTTTGCCTTGATGACAGCTTTCCACACTCTTGGCATTCTCTGAACCAGCTTAACCTGGAACGCTTTTCCAACACTCTTGAAGTAGTTCCCACATATGCTGAGCACTTGTTGGCTGCTTTTCCTTCACTCTGCGGTCCAACTCATCCCAAACCATCTCAATGTGGTTGAGGTCGGGGGATTGTGGAGGCCAGGTCATCTGATGCAGTACTTCATCACTCTCATTCTTGGTAAAATATCCCTTACACAGCCTGGAGGTGTGTTGGGTCATTGTCCTGTTGAAAAACAAATGACAGTCCAATTAAGCCCAAACCAGATGGGGTGGCGTATGGCTGCAGAATGCTGTGCTAGCCATGATGGTTAAGTGTGCCTTGAATTCTAAATAAATCACAGACTGTGTCACCAGCAAAGCACCCCCACACCATAACACCTCCTCCTCCATGCTTTACGGTGGGAAATACACATGCGGAGATCATTTATTCACCCACACTCACATAATTAGTTAAATGAAGTCCACCTGTGTGCAATCTAAGTGTCACATGAGCTCAGTATATATACACCTGTCCTGAAAGGCCCCCGAGTCTGCAACACAACTAAGCAAGGGGCACCACCAAGCAAGTGGCACCATGAAGACCAGGGACTTCTCCAAACAGGTCAGGGACAAAGTTATTGAGAAGTACAGATCAGGGTTGGGTTCTAAAAAAATATCAGAAACTTTGAACATCTATGGAGCACCATTAAATCCATTATTTTAAAAAATGGAAAGAATATGGCACCACAACAAATCTGCCAACAGAGGGCCGCCCACCAAAACTCACAGACCAGGCAAGAAGGGCATTAATCAAAGAGGCAACAAAGAGACCACAGCTGAGATTGGAGTATCTGTCCATAGGACCACTTTAAGCCCTCCACTGAGCTGGGATTTACTGAAGAGTAACCAGACAAAATCCATTGCTTAAAGAAAAAAATAAGCAAACTCGTTTGGTGTTTGCCAAAAGGCATGTGGGAGACTCCCCAAACATTTGGAAGAGGGTACTCTGGTCAGATTAGACTAAAATTGAGCTTTTTGGCCATCAACACCTTTCATCACCCCGAGAATCCCATCCCCACAGTGAAGCATGGTGATGGCAGCATCATGCTGTGGAGATGTTTTTCATCGGCAGGGATTTGGAAACGGGTCAGAATTGAAGGAATGATGGATGGCGCTAGGTACAGGGAAATTCTTGTTTCAGTCTTCCAGAGATTTGAGACTAGGACGGAGGTTCACCTTCCAGCAGGACAATGACTCTAAGCATACTGCTAAAGAAACACTAAAACAGAAAAACTGGCCTTCTTTATACTTTTACAACATTAACAATGTCTACACTGTATTTCTGATCCATTTGGTGTTATTTTAAATGACCAAATATTTTATTTTATTTCAAAAACAAGGACATTGGGTTCGAGCCCAGGCTCTGTCGCAGCCGGCCGCGACCGGGAGGCCCATGGGGTAGCGCACAATTGGCCCAGCTTCGTCCAGGTTAGGGAGGGTTTGGCCGGCAGGGATATCCTTGTCTCATTGCGCACTGGCGACTCCTGTGGCGGGCCCGGCGCAGTGCACCAGGTCGCCAGGTGCACGGTGTTTCCTCCGACACATTGGTGCGGCTGGCTTCCGGGTTGGATGTGCATTGTGCATTGTGTCAAGCAGTGCGGCTTTGTTGGGTTATGTTTCGGAGGACGCATGGCTCTCGACCTTCGCCTCTCCCGAGCCCGTACGGAAGTTGCAGCGATGAGACAAGACTGTAACTACGACCAATTGGATACCACGAAATTGGGGAGAAAAAAAGTGGTATAATATTTTTTTCAAAATGTAAAAAACAAGGACGTTTCTAAGTGACCCCAAACTTTTGAACGGTAGTGTGTATACAAAAACAGATAGGTGCAATGTTTTACAGGGTCAGCCACTGTTTCATTGAAATCATTTCAAACCATGGAGGAAAAAAGAGGAAGAGTATTTGGACATGCCTGTGGTGTATACCAGTGTCAGTGAGACTCTCTGTCTCCCTCTAGCTTTCCAAGAAGCAGGAGTTCCGCAGTGACACCAACCTGTCTGAACCTGGCTCTCAAGACAATGTCTTTCTCACCAACGCCAACTCCAGATCTCTGCCTGCTATTACAGGTATAACACAACACACACACACACACACACACACACACACACACACACACACACACACTTCCTCACACACCCTCTCCCTGCCCACAGGCCAGTCTCTGTCTGTGGCCAATGGTAGTGAGGAGGCGGAGTCATCCCGGTTCAGAAGGGACAGTAAGAGTATGTCTGTGTGTCTTCCTGGAGACCGCACTGCTGACAGACGCTCCAAAGGGGTCATCAACCTGCTGTTCGGGACCAAGGTACACACACGCACGCACACACACACACACGCACGCACACACACACACGCACACATGCACGGATGCACACACACACGCACACACACACACGCACGCACACACGCACGGATGCACACGCACGCACATACACACACACGCACGCACCGATCCACACACACACACATACACATACACACACACACACACACTCAACAACAACTAGGTATATTGTGTGTTCTATCTAAAGGGATGTATGTTTATCTTTTGTTCCAACAGAGCAACAAGTCTGAGCAACAGAGTAACAAGTCGTCTACTGATCCAAGCAACAGGAAAGCCAGTCAATTCTAACAGCCATCCATCAGACATGATGTACCCTCAGTGCCTTTTAACCTGCTCTGCTTTGAATTCCAGTTACCACCAGGGGCTATTGCCTTGCTGAAAACTCCTCTTTGGAAAGAGCTATCTGATCTTTTCTTTTTTTATCAGGTTTTAAAGACTTGTTTGCGCTCACACAGGCACATAGGCACACACACACACACCCACAATGAGAGAGAGGTGGAGAGAGAGAGACTGACAGATTCTCTGAAGAAATTCATGCTTTTTAAACTTCTGCTCTCATATATTTTATAATCATTTCAATAGAGAACATTTGTATTAACTGTCCTTCTTAAAGTAATGGTGTTGGCAAGAATTCAATTTAATTCACTTGATGAAATAATGAGTAAAACGATATCTGAGTCAATGAATCCCCGGTGTTTGACAGAGTTGTTTATTCAAATGTTATTGACAATGTAGCCCTTTCCTGCATTCAATGATCGAAAGCCTCTTTGGTCTCATGAGTAGGATGTTATTCGTATTTTTCATAATGTCACAATAAAGATTTTTTTTTTTGAATGAAACGACGAAAATACGGTGTTTGACTGTCAAAACAGTTTCGCTTTATATCAGTCTTCTGTGATGCATGTAAAGTGTAATATCGGGATGCAAACTCTACATGTGACAGAGTACAACTCTATATCTGACATGGTACTCGTGTCTTCTTTTTTATTAAACCCATAACCATTTGTGTGAGGTGTAAACATCTGTTTCAAATGAGATTTGTTTAAGACTATCCACATTCACTCTGTGTGACCCTGATTCAGCCCACTGCAGTGAAAGGTTCATGGGACTTTAAGAACATAAGGTAATTACTCATTGAGGTTACGGATGATGTCCCAAAGCACTTTCATTGAGAGCCAATGGCCATGAGATCATGCCTTTAGTTCAGTCAGCATTAAAAACACAAACTGAATGCATTACTGAATGCGTTACAATATTACAGAACGGTATATTTGTTGAATAAATCAGTAGGACTGTCGTGTACTGTAAATGACAACCATAACCGAGATCAAATCCATAACTATTTAATTCCTTGTAGAAATATAGAGACAGACCATGGCGTGTTTGTTTGTTCAGTGTAAACATTAGCCCATTCGTTACTTTAATTTAAAGCATCACACCGGAATGAACTAGATTAAAAAAACATTTGTTAGGCTACAGATTAACTTGATAACAAATCCTCAACTCTTTTTTAAAATTCAGTTCTATAAACTGAAATATGTTTGTGGTAGTTTGATTCAGCCACATTTGTCCAAACTTGTTTATCTGCCTATTATATTTCTCTAAATCTTTGTATTCACTGCATTTTTACTTACATGATAGTTTCATGTCATCAATTCTCCAGTAGACTACAGCCACAGTTTGTTCCGCTTGAAAGATGACTTTCTACATAACATAGCCTATCAGTTCCCTCTGTAACCTGAAGAGGGCAGTGTTGTACTGTGACATCAGAGAGTTTTTTCCTATCTGTGGCGACTCAAGAAATAATTTGCAGCACAACATTTCCTTTCAGGTTTAATCCAGGCCTCAATAAATAAATATAATAAGGCTGATGATGAATTTCTCTGTCTGCCTCTCTCTTCTCTCTCTCGATTATCTTTCTTGCTCCCTCTCTGTCTCTGTCTTTCTCTCTCACACACACGCAAGCACACACACACACACATGCAAGCACATACACACACACACACACACATAACCACTCTCTCGCCCTCTTCCCACCCCATTCTTCTCTCCCCTCTCTCTCCCCACCTCCCTCTCTTTCTCACTCTGAGAAACGAGGAGAATCAGAGCACTACTGAGCTGATGTGTGAGGAGCAGGAGAGCTGCTGGGTCATTCCACAAATTAGGTGCCTTTTGAGAAGTGAAACAAACAAAAAATATTACAAAAAAAAAAGTTTTATTTCACCTAATTTGAACAATTTGTCTTAAAGAGCACATGCTAAATGTAATTTTAAAAACACGTTTTCCCATCTACGTAATACTCAAAAGTAATTATTTGTCTTGAGAGGGCCATAAACAATAACTAGTAATTCTGCATACTCCAAGAAAGTTTACAATCACACATTTCTAGTAAAAAGAATGATAAATTGCTATGGTGTAGTCACTTTTGAGGACTAAAGTACACAGTACAAGTAGGCAAAGCGTCAATACAGGACTAAGATAGAATCCTATTATACCAGCTCTGACGCTTGTCTGATTTTTTTATTTATTTTATTTTTATTTCACCTTTATTTAACCAGGTAGGCTAGTTGAGAACAGGTTCTCATTTGCAACTGCGACCTGGCCAAGATAAAGCATAGCAGTGTGAACAGACAACACAGAGTTACACATGGAGTAAACAATTAACAAGTCAATAACACAGTAGAGAAAAAAAGGGGAGTCTATATACAATGTGTGCAAAAGGCATGAGGAGGTAGGCGAATAATTACAATATTGCAGATTAACACTGGAGTGATAAATGATCAGATGATCATGTACAGGTAGAGATATTGGTGTGCAAAAGAGCAGAAAAGTAAATAAATAAAAACTGGGGATGAGGTAGGTGAAAATGGGTGGGCTATTTACCAATAGATTATGTACAGCTGCAGCGATCGGTTAGCTGCTGAGATAGCTGATGTTTAAAGTTGGTGAGGGAGATAAAATTCTCCAACTTCAGTGATTTTTGCAATTCGTTCCAGTCACAGGCAGCAGCGTACTGGAACGAAAGGCGGCCGAATGAGGTGTTGGCTTTAGGGATGATCAATGAGATACACCTGCTGGAGCGCGTGCTACGGATGGGTGTTGCCATCGTGACCAGTGAGCTGAGATAAGGCGGAGCTTTGCCTAGCATGGCCTTGTAGATGACCTGGAGCCAGTGGGTCTGGCGACGAATATGTAGCGAGGGCCAGCCGACTAGAGCATACAAGTCGCAGTGGTGGGTAGTATAAGGTGCTTTAGTGACAAAACGGATGGCACTGTGATAAACTGCATCCAGTTTGCTGAGAAGAGTGTTGGAAGCAATTTTGTAGATGACATCGCCGAAGTCGAGGATCGGTAGGATAGTCAGTTTTACTAGGGTAAGCTTGGCAGCGTGAGTGAAGGAGGCTTTGTTGCGGAATAGAAAGCCGAATCTTGATTTGATTTTCGATTGGAGATGTTTGATATGGGTCTGGAAGGAGAGTTTGCAGTCTAGCCAGACACCTAGGTACTTATAGGTGTCCACATATTCAAGGTCGGAACCATCCAGTGTGGTGATGCTAGTCGGGCATGCGGGTGCAGGCAGCGATCGGTTGAAAAGCATGCATTTGGTTTTACTAGCGTTTAAGAGCAGTTGGAGGCCACGGAAGGAGTGTTGTATGGCATTGAAGCTCGATTGGAGGTTAGATAGCACAGTGTCCAATGACGGGCCGAAAGTATATAGAATGGTGTCGTCTGCGTAGAGGTGGATCAGGGAATCGCCCGCAGCAAGAGCAACATCATTGATATATACAGAGAAAAGAGTCGGCCCCAGAATTGAACCCTGTGGCACCCCATAGAGACTGACAGAGGACCGGACAACATGCCCTCCGATTTGACACACTGAACTCTGTCTGCAAAGTAATTGGTGAACCAGGCAAGGCAGTCATCCGAAAAACCGAGGCTACTGAGTCTGCCGATAAGAATATGGTGACAGAGTCGAAAGCCTTGGCAAGGTCGATGAAGACGGCTGCACAGTACTGTCTTTTATCGATGGCGGTTGTGATGTCGTTTAGTACCTTGAGTGTGGCTGAGGTGCACCCGTGACCGGCTCGGAAACCAGATTGCATAGCGGAGAAGGTACGGTGGGATTCGAGATGGTCAGTGACCTGTTTGTTGACTTGGCTTTCGAAGACCTTAGATAGGCAGGGCAGAATGGATATAGGTCTGTAACAGTTTGGGTCCAGGGTGTCACCCCCTTTGAAGAGGGGGATGACTACGGCAGCTTTCCAATCCTTGGGGATCTCAGACGATATGAGAGAGAGGTTGAACAGGCTGGTAATAGGGGTTGCGGCAATGGCGGCGGATAGTTTCAGAAATAGAGGGTCCAGATTGTCAAGCCCAGCTGATTTATACGGGTCCAGGTTTTGCAGCTCTTTCAGAACATCTGCTATCTGGATTTGGGTAAAGGAGAACCTGGAGAGGCTTGGGCGAGGAGCTGCGGGGGGGCCGGAGCTGTTGGCCGAGGTAGGAGTAGCCAGGCGGAAGGCATGGCCAGCCGTTGAGAAATGCTTGTTGAAGTTTTCGATAATCATGGATTTGTCGGTGGTGACCGTGTTCCCTAGCCTCAGTGCAGTGGGCAGCTGGGAGGAGGTGCTCTTGTTCTCCATGGACTTCACAGTGTCCCAGAACTTTTTGGAGTTGGAGCTACAGGATGCAAACTTCTGCCTGAAGAAGCTGGCCTTAGCTTTCCTGACTGACTGCGTGTATTGGTTCCTGACTTCCCTGAACAGTTGCATATCGCGGGGACTGTTCGATGCTATTGCAGTCCGCCACAGGATGTTTTTGTGCTGGTCGAGGGCAGTCAGGTCTGGAGTGAACCAAGGGCTGTATCTGTTCTTAGTTCTGCATTTTTGAACGGAGCATGCTTATCTAAAATGGTGAGGAAGTTACTCTTAAAGAATGACCAGGCATCCTCGACTGACGGGATGAGGTCAATGTCCTTCCAGGATACCCGGGCCAGGTCGATTAGAAAGGCCTGCTCACAGAAGTGTTTTAGGGAGAGTTTGACAGTGATGAGGGGTGGTCGTTTGACTGCGGCACCGTAGCGGATACAGGCAATGAGGCAGTGGTCGCTGAGATCCTGGTTGAAGACAGCGGAGGTGTATTTGGAGGGCCAGTTGGTCAGGATGATGTCTATGAGGGTGCCCTTGCTTACAGAGTTAGGGTTGTACCTGGTGGGTTCCTTGATGATTTGTGTGAGATTGAGGGCATCTAGCTTAGATTGTAGGACTGCCGGGGTGTTAAGCATATCCCAGTTTAGGTCACCTAACAGAACAAACTCTGAAGCTAGATGGGGGGCAATCAATTCACAAATGGTGTCCAGGGCACAGCTGGGAGCTGAGGGGGGTCGGTAGCAGGCGGCAACAGTGAGAGACTTATTTACATTTACATTTACATTTAAGTCATTTAGCAGACGCTCTTATCCAGAGCGACTTACGAATTGGTGCATTCACCTTATGACATCCAGTGGAACAGTAGTGCATCTAAATCTTTTAAGGGGGGGGTTGAGAGGGATTACTTTATCCTATCCTAGGTATTCCTTAAAGAGGTGGGGTTTCAGGTGTCTCCGGAAGGTGGTGATTGACTCCGCTGTCCTGGCGTCGTGAGGGAGTTTGTTCCACCATTGGGGGGCCAGAGCAGCGAACAGTTTTGACTGGGCTGAGCGGGAACTGTACTTCCTCAGTGGTAGGGAGGCGAGCAGGCCAGAGGTGGATGAACGCAGTGCCCTTGTTTGGGTGTAGGGCCTGATCAGAGCCTGGAGGTACTGAGGTGCCGTTCCCCTCACAGCTCCGTAGGCAAGCACCATGGTCTTGTAGCGGATGCGAGCTTCAACTGGAAGCCAGTGGAGAGAGCGGAGGAGCGGGGTGACGTGAGAGAACTTGGGAAGGTTGAACACCAGACGGGCTGCGGCGTTCTGGATGAGTTGTAGGGGTTTAATGGCACAGGCAGGGAGCCCAGCCAACAGCGAGTTGCAGTAATCCAGACGGGAGATGACAAGTGCCTGGATTAGGACCTGCGCCGCTTCCTGTGTGAGGCAGGGTCGTACTCTGCGGTTGTTGTAGAGCATGAACCTACAGGAACGGGCCACCGCCTTGATGTTAGTTGAGAACGACAGGGTGTTGTCCAGGATCACGCCAAGGTTCTTAGCGCTCTGGGAGGAGGACACAATGGAGTTGTCAACCGTGATGGCGAGATCATGGAACGGGCAGTCCTTCCCCGGGAGGAAGAGCAGCTCCGTCTTTCCGAGGTTCAGTTTGAGGTGGTGATCCGTCATCCACACTGATATGTCTGCCAGACATGCAGAGATGCGATTCGCCACCTGGTCATCAGAAGGGGGAAAGGAGAAGATTAATTGTGTGTCGTCTGCATAGCAATGATAGGAGAGACCATGTGAGGTTATGACAGAGCCAAGTGACTTGGTGTATAGCGAGAATAGGAGAGGGCCTAGAACAGAGCCCTGGGGGACACCAGTGGTGAGAGCACGTGGTGTGGAGACGGATTCTCGCGACGCCACCTGGTAGGAGCGACCTGTCAGGTAGGACGCAATCCAAGCGTGGGCCGGGCCGGAGATGCCCAACTCGGAGAGGGTGGAGAGGAGGATCTGATGGTTCACAGTATCGAAGGCAGCCGATAGGTCTAGAAGGATGAGAGCAGAGGAGAGAGAGTTAGCTTTAGCAGTGCGGAGCGACTCCGTGATACAGAGAAGAGCAGTCTCAGTTGAATGACTAGTCTTGAAACCTGACTGATTTGGATCAAGAAGGTCATTCTGAGAGAGATAGCGGGAGAGCTGGCCAAGGACGGCACGTTCAAGAGTTTTGGAGAGAAAAGAAAGAAGGGATACTGGTCTGTAGTTGTTGACATCGGAGGGATCGAGTGTAGGTTTTTTCAGAAGGGGTGCAACTCTCGCTCTCTTGAAGACGGATGGGACGTAGCCAGCGGTCAGGGATGAGTTGATGAGCGAGGTGAGGTAAGGGAGAAGGTCTCCGGAAATGGTCTGGAGAAGAGAGGAGGGGATAGGGTCAAGCGGGCAGGTTGTTGGGCGGCCGGCCGTCACAAGACGCGAGATTTCATCTGGAGAGAGAGGGGAGAAAGAGGTCAGAGCACAGGGTAGGGCAGTGTGAGCAGAACCAGCGGTGTCGTTTGACTTAGCAAACGAGGATCGGATGTCGTCGACCTTCTTTTCAAAATGGTTGACGAAGTCATCTGCAGAGAGGGAGGAGGGGGGAGAGGGGGAGGAGGATTCAGGAGGGAGGAGAAGGTGGAAAAGAGCTTCCTAGGGTTAGAGGCAGATGCTTGGAATTTAGAGTGGTAGAAAGTGGCTTTAGCAGCAGAGAGAGAAGAGGAAAATGTAGAGAGGAGGGAGTGAAAGGATGCCAGGTCCGCAGGGAGGCGAGTTTTCCTCCATTTCCGCTCGGCTGCCCGGAGCCCTGTTCTGTGAGCTCGCAATGAGTCGTCGAGCCACGGAGCGGGAGGGGAGGACCGAGCCGGCCTGGAGGATAGGGGACATAGAGAGTCAAAGGATGCAGAAAGGGAGGAGAGGAGGGTTGAGGAGGCAGAATCAGGAGATAGGTTGGAGAAGGTTTGAGCAGAGGGAAGAGATGATAGGATGGAAGAGGAGAGAGTAGCGGGGGAGAGAGAGCGAAGGTTGGGACGGCGCGATACCATCCGAGTAGGGGCAGTGTGGGAAGTGTTGGATGAGAGCGAGAGGGAAAAGGATACAAGGTAGTGGTCGGAGACTTGGAGGGGAGTTGCAATGAGGTTAGTGGAAGAACAGCATCTAGTAAAGATGAGGTCGAGCGTATTTCCTGCCTTGTGAGTAGGGGGAAGGTGAGAGGGTGAGGTCAAAAGAGGAGAGGAGGGAAAGAAGGAGGCAGAGAGGAATGAGTCAAAGGTAGACGTGGGGAGGTTAAAGTCGCCCAGAACTGTGAGAGGTGAGCCGTCCTCAGGAAAGGAGTTTATCAAGGCATCAAGCTCATTGATGAACTCTCCGAGGGAACCTGGAGGGCGATAAATGATAAGGATGTTAAGCTTGAAAGGGCTGGTAACTGTGACAGCATGGAATTCAAAGGAGGCGATAGACAGATGGGTAAGGGGAGAAAGAGAGAATGACCACTTGGGAGAGATGAGGATCCCGGTGCCACCACCCCGCTGACCAGAAGCTCTCGGGGTGTGCGAGAACACGTGGGCAGACGAAGAGAGAGCAGTAGGAGTAGCAGTGTTGTCTGTGGTGATCCATGTTTCCGTCAGTGCCAAGAAGTCGAGGGACTGGAGGGAGGCATAGGCTGAGATGAACTCTACCTTGTTGGCCGCAGATCGGCAGTTCCAGAGGCTACCGGAGACCTGGAACTCCACGTGGGTCGTGCGCGCTGGGACCACCAGATTAGGGTGGCCGCGGCCACGCGGTGTGGAGCGTTTGTATGGTCTGTGCAGAGAGGAGAGAACAGGGATAGACAGACACATAGTTGACAGGCTACACAAGAGGCTACGCTAATGCAAAGGAGATTGGAATGACAAGTGGAGAGAGTAATTTTCAGAATTAGTAGTTCGAACTGTTTGGGTATGGACCTGGAAAGTATGACATTACTTTGCAGGTTTTCTCTGCAGTAGACTGCGACTCCTCCCCCTTTGGCAGTTCTATCTTGACGGAAGATGATATAGTTGGGTATGGAAATCTCTGAATTTTTGGTGGCCTTCCTGAGCCAGGATTCAGACACGGCAAGGACATCAGGGTTATCAGAGTGTGCTAAAGCAGTGAGTAAAACAAACTTAGGGAGGAGGCTTCTGATGTTGACATGCATATGAAACCAAGGCTTTTTCGATCACAGGAGTCAACAAATGAGGGTGCCTGGGGACATGCAGGGCCTGGGTTTACCTCCACATCACCCGCGGAACAGAGAAGGAGTAGTATGAGGGTGCGGCTAAGGGCTATCAAAACTGGTCGCCTAGAGCGTTGGGGACAGAGAATAAGAGGAGCAGGTTTCTGGGCATGGTAGAATATATTCAGGGCATAATGCACAGACAGGGGTATGGTGGGGTGCGGGTACGGCGGAGGTAAGCCCAGGCACTGGGTGATGATGAGAGAGGTTTTATCTCTGGACATGCTGGTTGTAATGGGTGAGGCCACCGCATATGTGGGAGGTGGGACAAAGGAGGTATCAGGGGTATGAGGAGTGGGACTAGGGGCTCCATTGTGAACTAAAACAATGATAACTAACCTGAGCAACAGTATACAAGGCATATTGACATTTTAGAGAGACATACAGCGAGGCATACAGTAATCACAGGTGTTGAATTGGGAAAGCTAGCTAAAACAGTGGGTGAGACAACAGCTAATCAGCTAGCATAACAACAGCAGGTGAAATGGCATTGACTAGGCAACTCGGCCGACAGATAAAACAAACAAGCAGAATGGAGTACCGTGATTAATGGACAGTCCAGCGTGCATCAGCTATGTAGCCAAGTGATCAGAGTCCAGGGGGCAGCGGTGGATGGGGCAGGGGGGCTGGGCTGGCGAGTGTTATCCAGGTTAAAAAACTAACAATGACTAAATAGCTTGTAGCTGGCTAGCTGGTTAGCTTCTGGAGGTTCTTGAGTGTGTTCTAAAAATAAAGATAATAGCGATTCTGTATCACATTGGGTGAGGCAGGTTTCCGGAAGGTATAAACAAAAAAATAATTAAATCGGGAAGAGATAAAGTACATAAGGACCACTGCGTTTTTGGGACGCGGCGATGCAGCCGGTTAGCAGGCCTGTGCTAACAAGCTAAAAGATTAGCAGGCCGGGGTAAACAAGGTAGTAGTTAGCGGACCTGGGCTAAACAAGCTAGCAGTTAGCATGCCGAATTAGCAAGCAAGGAGATAGCGAGGGCTAGAGAGTTAGCCTTTGGAGGACGTCGCGATTGGGGTGAGTCTGTTTATTCCTCTTCATGCAGTGATATCGATAGACCGGTCGTAGGTCAAGGTATTGTAGCCCAGGAGTATGCTAGGAGCTCTGGCCGGGCTAGCTTCAAGCTACGTTGGTGGAAACACTAGCCAGGAGTAATCAACCAGGGTTGCTGTTTAGCTCGATAGCTAGTTGTGAAGATCCAGCTGAAGAATGTTCCGTTTGTGGTGGGAATCCGGGGGTAAAAAAATTAAATAGGTCCGTTATTTCCGAGCTAAAGGTTAGTTGATGACCGGTTAGCTGAAGACCGCTAGCATAGCTGGTAGTTAGCTGGCTAGCTTCAGTTGAGGGGGTCCGGTTCCGAAGTAAATATAAATACTTTAGGAAAAGTAGCTACATTGGCGGGTTGCAGAAGAGTATTTGGAAGCTTAGGTTTAGCAAAATGTTTTTAAATATATGCGAAGAAAAAATATCTAAAACGAAAAAGAGACGATAAGAGACGATATTTACAGAGAGACGATACGACAGGACGACTTACTGCTATGCCATCTTGGGAGACTGATGAGGCATTGCTTGCAAACTATTATGGACTACAAAGGGAAACCCAGCCGCGAGCTGCCCAGTGACGCGAGCCTACCAGATGGGATAAATCTCTTTTACGCTCGGTTTGAGGCAAGCAACACTGAAGCACCATCATCCCAGAAACCCTAGACCCATTACAACTCGCATACCACCCCAACAGATCCACAGATGAGGCAATCATAATTGCACTCCACACTGCCCTTTCCCACCTGGACAAAAGGAACACCTATGTGAGAATGCTGTTCATTGACTACAGGTCAGCATTCAACACCATAGTGCCCACAAAGCTCATCACTAAGCTAAGGACCCAGGGACTAAACACCTCCCTCTGCAACTCAATCCTGGACTTCCTGACGGGCTGCCCCCAAGTGGTAAGTGTAGACAACAACACATCTGCCATGCTGATCCTCAACACGGGGGCCCCTCAGGGGTGCGTTCTTAGTCTCCTCCTGTTCTCCAAGACTGCCTGGCCAAGCACGACTCCAACACCATTATTAAGTTTACTGACGACACAACAATGGTAGGCCTGATCACTGTCAACGATGAGACAGCCTATAGGGAGAAGGTCAGAGACCTGGCAGTGTGGTGGAGACTGAAAAGATTTTTCATGGGTTCCCAGATCCTCAAAAAGTACTATAGCTGCACCATCGAGAGCATATCAGTTGCTTCGCCACCTAGTATGGCAACTGCTCGGCCTCCTCCATAAGGCTCTATATTCTAGGTGGTGTCAGAGGAAAGCCCAAAGTATTGTCAAAGACTCCAGTCACCCAAGTCAGTCAAAGACTGTTCTCTCTGCTACCACATGTCAAGCGGTACCAGAACATCAAGTCTAGGTCCAAAAGGCTCCCTAACAGCTTCTACCCCAAAGCCATAAGACTGCTAATCAATTAATCAAATGCCCCCCCCCTGTTCTTACACTGCTGCTGTTTATTGTCTATGCATAATCACTTCACCCCTAGCTACATGTACAAATTACCTCAACTAACCTGTACCCCCGCACGTTGACTCTGTACCGGTACCCCTGTATATAGCCTCGTTATTGTTATTTTAATGTGTTGCTTTTTGTTTAATTTTTACTTTAGTTTATTTTGTCAATATTTTTTACTTAAATCCATTTCTTGAACTGCATTGTTGGTTATGGGCTTGTAAGTAAGCATTTCACGGTAAGGTCTACCTACACCTGTTGTATTCAGAGCATGTGACAAATAATATTTGATTTGATAAAGATTTGAAATATGATAAAAATATGAAATATTTTGTATGATGTATTTCCTATTGAACAAGACTGTATGAGTAAGGCTTGAAATGACTTTTATGTTTTCTAATTATAGTATAATCTATTGATAAAATAACAATAAGATTTCACCATCTTTATAACTTAAAATACATATTTGTATATTAAGTGTTAGAGAAAATATGATCTAAATGTCAGCGTCATTACTGTGAATGTCTCACAGACCTTTAGCCTTGGCTTCCTGAACTGATTAGGTACTCGCCTTTCATCTCATATCAATCTTATCTGTCTATGACAAAGAAAGTGATTTTTGGTTCAAATCTATTAATTATTTTAGATTACGGGCAATAAATCAATATCTTCATTTACGACAGCGATGAAACCAGTCTCTCCTGCTGCGTTACGATGTAAGGATCCCAGGAATACAGTGCCTTCGGAAAGTATTCAAACCCCTTGACTTTTTCCACATTTTGTTAGGTTACAGCCTCATTCTAAAATTTCTAAAATATCCCCCCCCCCCCCATTAATCTACACACAATACCCCATAACGCCATAGCAAAAAACGGTTATTAGACATTTTTGCTAATTTATAAAAAATAAAAAACAGAAATATCACATTTACATAAGTATTCAGACCCTTTAATCAGTACTTTGTTGAAGCACCTTTGGCAGCAATTACAGCCCCGAGTCTTCATGGGTATGACGCTACAAGCTTGGCACATCTGTATTTGGGGAGTTTCTCCCATTCTTCTCTGTAGATCCCCTCAAGCTCTGTCGGGTTAGTGCACAGCTATTTTTAGGTCTCTTCAGAGATGTTTGATCGATTCAAGTCCAGGCTCTGGCTGGGCCACTCAAAGACATTCAGGGACTTGTCCCAAAGCCACTCCTGCGTTGTCTTGGCTGTGTGCTTACGGTCCTTGTCCTGTTGGAAGGTGAACCTTCGCCCAAATCTGAGGTTCTGAGCGCTCTGGAGCAGGTTTTCATCAAGGATCTCTCCGTACTTTTCTTCGTTCCCCCAGTGCCTGGCTGAAAAATACCACCACGCTTCACCGTAGGGATGGTACCAGGTATCTTCCAGACGTGATGCTTAGCATTCAGGCCAAAGAGTTCAATCTTGGTTTCATCAGACCAGAGAATATTGTTTCTCAATGTCTGAGAGCCTTTAGGTGCTTTTTGGCAAACTCCAAGCAGGTTGTCATGTGCCTTTTACTGAAGAGTGTCTTCCGTCTGGCCACTCTACCATAAAGGCCTGATTGGTGGAGTGCTGTAGATGGTTGTCCTTCTGGAAGGTTCTCCCATCTCCACAGATGAACTCAGGAGCTCTGTCAGAGTGACCACCGGGTTCTTGGTCACCTCCCTGACCAAGGCCCTTCTCCCCAGATTGCTCAGTTTGGCCATGCGGGCAGCTCTAGGAAGAGTCTTGGTGGTTTCAAACTTCTTCCATTTAAGAATGATGGAGGCCACAGTGTTCTTTGGGGACCTTCAATGCTGCAGAAATGTTTTGGTACCTTTCCCCAGATCTGGGGACCCTTAAACAGGTGTGTGCCTTTCCAATCAAGTTGTAGAAACATCTCAAGGATGATTAATGGAAACAGGATGCACCTGAGTTCAATTTCGAGTCTCATTGCAAAGGGTCTGAATTCTTATGTGAAAAAGGTATCTGTTTTTTTATTTTTGAATATATTTGCAAAAAAAAATTTTACCTGTTTTTGCTGCATCGTTAAGGGGTAGTATGTGTAGGTTTCTGAGGATTTGTATTTATTTAATCCATTTTAGAATAAGGCTGTAACGTAACAAAATGTGGAAAAAGTCTAGGGGTCTGAATACTTTCCGGTAGGCACTGTATGAGTTGTTAGTGGCTGTGAAGTAGGGTTCATGGAGTTGATGGACAGTCGGAAGAGGGAATGAAATGGTAGGAGGGACATCCCAGGTTCAAGTGGTGTCAGATTTCACATCCCGCTTCATACAGACAAAAGAGATAGTCCTGTGTCCGTGAGAATCAGGGCTATCGCTCAATATAAGCATTTCGATCTACAGTGTCCACAGATCGATTTATAAGGGAAAAAGTTGGTCGGAGCTGGTACCAGAACCACACAGGTCACCTAAACAGGGGACTTTACATCGAGGTGGTTTAAAATGAGGAACAGATTATAATTTTTTGCTTTAAAGGGACAGTGCAGTTAAAAAACAAATGATATTTCCACACCATGAGGTCGAAATAACACTCTGAAATTGTGAAAATTGTACTAATACCCCTTTTGTGGTGTAAGAGCTGGAACTTCAGATGTTTTTTTAATTCGGTTTTATTTACTGCCGTGTCTGTAATAGTCCAAACGCACAACCGTTTTACCACACTATACTGGGCTCCGGGCAGCCGAGCGGAAATGGAGGAAATGGAGGAAAACTCGCCTCCCTGCAGACCTGGCATCCTTTCACTCCCTCCTCTCTACATTTTCCTCCTCTGTCTCTGCTGCTAAAGCCACTTTCTACCACTCTAAATTCCAAGCATCTGCCTCTAACCCTAGGAAGCTCTTTGCCACCTTCTCCTCCCTCTTGAATCCTCCTCCCCCTCCCCCCCCCTCCTCCCTCTCTGCAGATGACTTCGTCAACCATTTTGAAAAGAAGGTCGACGACATCCGATCCTCGTTTGCTAAGTCAAACGACACCGCTGGTTCTGCTCACACGGCCCTACCCTGTGCTCTGACCTCTTTCTCCCCTCTCTCTCCAGATGACATCTCACGTCTTGTGACGGCCGGCCGCCCAACAACCTGCCCGCTTGACCCTATCCCCTCCTCTCTTCTCCAGACCATCTCCGGTGACCTTCTCCCTTACCTCACCTCGCTCATCAACTCATCCCTGACCGCTGGCTACGTCCCTCCCGTCTTCAAGAGAGCGAGAGTTGCACCCCTTCTGAAAAAACCTACACTCGATCCCTCCGATGTCAACAACTACAGACCAGTATCCCTTCTTTCTTTTCTCTCCAAAACTCTTGAACGTGCCGTCCTTGGCCAGCTCTCCCGCTATCTCTCTCAGAATGACCTTCTTGATCCAAATCAGTCAGGTTTCAAGACTAGTCATTCAACTGAGACTGCTCTTCTCTGTATCACGGAGGCGCTCCGCACTGCTAAAGCTAACTCTCTCTCCTCTGCTCTCATCCTTCTAGACCTATCGGCTGCCTTCGATACTGTGAACCATCAGATCCTCCTCTCCACCCTCTCCGAGTTGGGCATCTCCGGCGCGGCCCACGCTTGGATTGCGTCCTACCTGACAGGTCGCTCCTACCAGGTGGCGTGGCGAGAATCCGTCTCCTCACCACGTGCTCTCACCACTGGTGTCCCCCAGGGCTCTGTTCTAGGCCCTCTCCTATTCTCGCTATACACCAAGTCACTTGGCTCTGTCATAACCTCACATGGTCTCTCCTATCATTGCTATGCAGACGACACACAATTAATCTTCTCCTTTCCCCCTTCTGACGACCAGGTGGCGAATCGCATCTCTGCATGTCTGGCAGACATATCAGTGTGGATGACGGATCATCACCTCAAGCTGAACCTCGGCAAGACGGAGCTGCTCTTCCTCCCGGGGAAGGACTGCCCGTTCCATGATCTCGCCATCACGGTTGACAACTCCATTGTGTCCTCCTCCCAGAGCGCTAAGAACCTTGGCGTGATCCTGGACAACACCCTGTCGTTCTCAAATAACATCAAGGCGGTGGCCCGTTCCTGTAGGTTCATGCTCTACAACATCCGCAGAGTACGACCCTGCCTCACACAGGAAGCGGCGCAGGTCCTAATCCAGGCACTTGTCATCTCCCGTCTGGATTACTGCAACTCGCTGTTGGCTGGGCTCCCTGCCTGTGCCATTAAACCCCTACAACTCATCCAGAACGCCGCAGCCCGTCTGGTGTTCAACCTTCCCAAGTTCTCTCACGTCACCCCGCTCCTCCGCTCTCTCCACTGGCTTCCAGTTGAAGCTCGCATCCGCTACAAGACCATGGTGCTTGCCTACGGAGCTGTGAGGGGAACGGCACCTCAGTACCTCCAGGCTCTGATCAGGCCCTACACCCAAACAAGGGCACTGCGTTCATCCACCTCTGGCCTGCTCGCCTCCCTACCACTGAGGAAGTACAGTTCCCGCTCAGCCCAGTCAAAACTGTTCGCTGCTCTGGCCCCCAATGGTGGAACAAACTCCCTCACGACGCCAGGACAGCGGAGTCAATCACCACCTTCCGGAGACACCTGAAACCCCACCTCTTTAAGGAATACCTAGGATAGGATAAAGTAATCCTTCTCCCCCCCCCCCCTTAAAAGACCTAGATGCACTATTGTAAAGTGGCTGTTCCACTGGATGTCATAAGGTGAAAGCACCAATTTGTAAGTCGCTCTGGATAAGAGCCCTATCTTCTGAATCAAGCTGGTAACGTCAGTACAGTAGTCTATAATTCAGACGAGGGAGGGGCAGGTAGCTTAAACACGCACAGGCAAAGATGTTCCGTTTGCAGGCAGACGCTGGAATATTTTTCTGAGTGACAGAGTGAGGGCTTTGCATAGGTGCTTCGTTGCGTTTTGTTGTGAGACAAGAGCACACTTGGTTCCAAGATTATACCATATAGCCTGCCCTGTAGATAATCATGGCATTCTGCAATGAGTAGATGGCAAGCAGTGTATATGCCCGGATGGTCCACCATCCAAACAGGCTGTTCTGGTCCTGCATCTTCTGGTAACCTATTGAAAACTGTAGAACAATTATATAGCAAATTGCATTATGTATGCCTTTTGTTTTGATGACAAGACAAAGTAGCCTACACAACTGTGGAATTTTCTTTTTTTTCAATGGGTAAGTTGATGGGTTCTAGACCATCCTATCAGCCAATCAGGGCTGTGTACGTAAATATCTAATGTCTTGTTCAAATTGGTTTCTTAAAGCCCACATGATCAGACTGAGCATTTCAGTGGCTCAGGGACATAATTACAAAAATATACATTTTGGAGTGATATTATGAAACAAATAAACACACACATGCATTTATTAGTGATGATTTCAAAATGAAATGAGAGACTGTGTGGGGGCTATAAGATGAATCACCACCCACTGCAAACAAACGGTTTGAATCAACATCGTTTCCGCGTAATTCCTCAACGTATTGTGATGTGGAATCTACGTGGAAAATACATTGGATTTAAAAAATGTCATCAACTTAAACTGTTGTTTAATCACAGTAATCCCACATTTCAACACAGACAATGTAGAGGGGTAATATTTAGATTCTGTTGTCCATTAAGATCAGAAATACAGTGTAGACATTGTTAATGTTGTAAATGACTATAGTAGCTGATAATGGCAGATTTTTTTATGGAATATCTACACAGGCGTACAGAGACCCATTATCAGCAACCATCACTTCTGTGTTCCAATGGCACGTTGTGTTAGCTAATCCAAGTGTATCATTTTAAAAGGCTAATTGATCATTAGAAAACCCTTTTGCAATTATGTTAGCACAACTGAAAACTGTTCTCCTGATTAAAGACACGATAAAACTGGCCTTCTTTAGACTAGTTGAGTATCTGGAGCATCAACATTTGTGGGTTCGATTACAGGCTCAAAATGGCCAGAAACAAAGAACTTTATTCTGAAACCTGTCAGGCTATTCTTGTTCTGAGAAATTAAGGTTATTCCATGCAAGAAATTGCCAAGACACTGAAGATCTCGTACAATGCTGTGTATTACTCCCTTCACAGAACAGCACAAACTGGCCCTAACCAGAATAGAAAGAGGAGTGGGAGGCCCCGGTGCACAACTGAGCAAGAGGACAAGTACATTAGAGTGTCTAGTTTGAGAAACAGACGCCTCACAAGTCCTCAACTGGCAGCTTCATTAAATAGTACCCGCAAAACACCAGTCTCAACGTCAACAGTGAAGAGGTGACTCCGGGATGCTGGCCTTCTAGGCAGAGTTCCTCTGTCCAGTGTCTGTGTTCTTTTGCCCGTCTTAATCTTTTATTTTTATTGGCCAATTTGAGATATGGCTTTTTCTTTGCAACTCTGCCTAGGCCAGCAACCCGGAGTTGCCTCTTCGCTGTTGACGTTGAGACTGGTGTTTTGCGAGTAAAACATACAGATATGTATTTTACAGTTATAAGCAAAGTGAAATCTTAGTTAGTGATTTTATGAATTGATTATATTATATTGAGAAATCATATGTCATTTCAGGGCTTATTTATACGGTTTTGTTGAATAGGAAATATTTCACATTTGTATCATATTTGTACTGTGTGACCTTGTGACCTCAATAGTGACTCCACTACTCAGCATTCCATAACTATTTTCTACCAGAAAGTTGAGACTTATACCTTTCTTGGAGTATGCAGTATTATTAGTTAATGTTCATAGTCCTCTCATAATAAATCATTATTTTCAAGGGATTATATAGATTATATTTTGGATTACATGTAGTTATATATAAGAGGTTTTAACCAAGCCCTGCCCTGCTTAGCTATGTTTTTTGTCACTCACTATCACCAATGTGCTATCATAAGAATGATTGTACAGAGTTCTCTACTTAAAAAACTACATAGATTCACTGTTGCTATCGAAGTCCTTCCAAGGGTATAGGTGTAAGGGCCGGAATCAAACATTTATTCAGGAACAGACATAGAACACGACAGGAACAGACATAGGACACGACAGAAACAGCGTCAGCACACGGGTAAACAAGGACATATGACCAACAATCCCTATGCAGGGAACAGAGCTAGGAAACAGACAGACATAGGGAAGGAAATGACACAAGTAATTGAGTCCACATGAGTCCGACGAGTGCTAATGGGGAATAGGCAGGTGTGCTTTACTGAAGGTGGTTTGAGTGCGTAATGTTGGGGAGTCTGGCGCCCTCGAGCGCAAGGTGGAGGAAGAACGGGAGCAGGCTGACAATAGTTTTATCTACGCTATTTACTGTATTACATAAGTCATATTGAATTTTGTTTGGTTGACAATGCAACCAAATGTCAACATTTAAAGTAGATGTATCTACTGCGTGGATAGTTCCATATGCGCCACTGGCTTATTAACATTCTTAAACTTGAATTTTTGGTTAAGTTGAAGATGTAAATCCAACGTATCAATTATTCATTTGTAGTCAACTGGAATTCAAGCCAGACTAAGTCAGTGGAACAGTAGGAACTATCCAAGCAGAAATGACATATCCTTCGAATGTATGTATTTGGTTGGGTCAACATATCATTCAATTGGAAATCAACCAGAGCTTGAAACCTTATCCCTAATTGTGTTGTCTATTTTTAGTTCAATTCTGGGTTGAACTGAAACAATAGGTGTTGATGACTTTGCAAATGCTACATACTGGAGGCCTAAACAGCATCATTGATGATATTCTGTATGAGTGATAAAGTATTGTCACATTTCATTTGCTATGTTAACCTCTACAGGATCGCCCCCCCAATTACTTTGTCAAAGCAACAGAATGACTAGGGATTTACAATGATGGTGAAAACATGGAGAAATGTTGGGTTAAGTGGGTTAAAATCTTCCTAGAAGTCACAGAAGATTCACAGGAGATTCACAGAAGATTCACAGACGATTCACAGAGGGACATGTGAAAATGCTGAATTTTGGCACTTTAGCAAGTTGTTATTCATACAACACAATCTGATGTATCATATTTTCCATGTGGTTTATATTACAGGGAACATCATTTAATATAACAGGCTTAATTTGTGCACAATTTCTACTTGACATATCAAAGGGATGCAAAAGGCAATAATTTCCTAAAATGACTGTGCTGCTGGTGCTACTGCTGCTACTGCTACTGCTGCTACTACTGCTACTACTGCTACTACTACTGCTACTACTGCTGCTGAGAGCTTTAATTGCATGCCTGGTAATCCCAAATCTGACAGCACATCAAACCAGGAATACCATTTACATTTTCTCCCAAGAGGATGTGTGTTTTTATCAACGCCCTTCACAGACGTTACATCTCACAGCGGAAGTGAATGTGTCAGTGGATTAAGAGGAGAGGAGAGGCGGATATTGTTAGAGAGGAGAGTTGAAAACACAGTACTACCGAAGTCACAAAAGGGCTTTGAGCAACAGGAGCATGAGTCACTGCCAGTCTCCCTGTTGGCAGAGCATTTTTAAGGTTTTACATACATTTACATTTACATTTAAGTCATTTAGCAGACACTCTTATCCAGAGCGACTTACAAATTGGTGCGTTCACCTTAAGACATCCAGTGGAACAGCCACTTTACAATAGTGCATCTAAATCTTTTAAGGGGGGGGGGTGAGAAGGATTACTTTATCCTATCCTAGGTATTCCTGAAAGAGGTGGGGTTTCAGGTGTCTCCGGAAGGTGGTGATTGACTCCGCTGTCCTGGCGTCGTGAGGGACGTCAGTAGAGTAGACAATGTACAAATAGACAAGTAGTAGACAAATACAGTAGACAATGGATATATGAAGCAGAACTGAGTACCAGATGTGGTTTTATCTGTTCCCAGTCCACCAGTTGAATAACAATAAGCAGATATTAGCTGCTCCGGCTACAGTTCCCTGTTGTACTGGGATCTGCTTAACTCTGCTCTGTCTGCACTGTCTTTCTGCCTGTCTGGAATGATGTGAACACACTGTGAGAGCCAGACCCTGAAGCACAATATCAGTGTCAATCTATACGTCTTTGCTAGGTAAAGCCCCACTTTATCTCAGCTCACTGGTCACCATAGCAGCACCCACCCGTAGCACGCGTTCCAGCAGGTATATTTCACTGGTCACCCCCAAAGCCAATTCCTCCTTTGGCCGCCTTTCTTTGCACTTCTCTGCTGCCAATGGCTGGAACGAATTGCAAAAATCACAGAAGCTGGAGACTCATATCTCCCTCACTAACTTTAAGAACCTAGTTTTCAGAGCAGCTCACAGATCACTGCACCTGTACATAGCTCATCTGTAAATAGCCCATCCAACTACCTCATCCCTATACTGTTATTATTTGTTTTGCTTCTTTGCACCCCAGTATCTCTACTTGCACATTTATCTTCTCCAGTGTTTAATTGCTCAATTGTAATTATTTTGCCACTATGGCCTATTTATTGCCTTACCTCCCTTAACTAATTTGCACACACTGTATATAGACTTTTTCCCCGCATTGTGTTGTTGATTGTTTGTTTATTCCATGTGTAACTCTGTGTTGTTGTTTGTGTCGCACTGCTTTGCTTTATCTTGGCCAGGTCACAGTTGTAAATGTTCTCAACTAGCCTACCTGGTTAAATAAAGGTACAATTAAACTTAAAATGTAAAAAAAAAAACATGTGAAAATGGTGCATTTCTGTGTTTGTATAAAAACAAATATTAATTTCAAAAGTTCTACCTGATAACATAAAAAGTTAAAACAGTGATTTTCAAACACTATGAGATTCGAGGGGACGTGGGGAGCAAGAAAATACCTTTCCTTGGTCAAAAAACTTGGTTTTGAAAATCACTGTTTTTAGCTATTAATCCTACCCTGTGATGTCACAGAGAAAAAAAATGTTTTAGGACCTTTCTTCTTATCGGTTTAACCACAGATCATAAAAGCTGCTATTTTCACATGTGTAGACACTGTTTTGGTGCTGGAGTTGATGAATATAAGTGGCAGAATTGTCCATTAAGGGTTAAGGTTTTGGATAGGATTAAAACTAAAACAACGACACTGTTAAGTTTAGGCATTCATTCCAAATGGTTATGGTAAGGGTTAAGGTTTGGGATCCCATTGGGATTGAACATGTGACCCTCGGAAGGATGACTCTGAGCATGAAGAGGGAACCAGGCTGTCAAAAACACTTACATGCTCTGGCATTCAAAAGCAGCCATATCAAATTAATATCAATTAAGAATTATATCAATGGATGGAATCAGTGAACGAATGGCTGCAGCAACGGTCTGACAAGCACAACTTGGCACTGCATAACAAAGGAGGCCTAATTAGACAAATTAATTAGACAAAAGCTTATTGAACGAGATAACAAGTTTTTCAAATAATTTAGTATCTCGTTCAAACGACTAAGTATCTCGTTTAAACAACGTAGTAAAAAAAAAAGTATTTTTGTACCATGTCATTCCAACTGGAGATTAAGTCGTTCAAACAAGATACTAAGTTGTTCTTTTGGGGCTTCAGGGCTTCCATAGTTATGTTTAGGTAGTTGTGTTGTTGCTGTGTGTATGTGCATGTGTTCTTGTGTATGTGAGAGTGGTGCTAACTGAGTTTTTGATCCCACTCTGCCTGTGTGTGTGTGTGTGTGTGCGTGTGTGTGTGTGTGTGTGTGTGTGTGTGTGTGTGTGTGTGTGTGTGTGTGTGTGTGTGTGTGTGTGTGTGTGTGTGTGTGTGTGTGTGTGTGCACGCGCATTGTTGTGGCAGAATAAGAATTAGTTAGGTAACATAGATAAATAAGATGTTTTATCTTATTTATTGTCATTAGAATGTCCTCTTTTTGAATAATACTGTTGGCAGTTTGCAGTTATCCCTTCTCTGCTAGGGCTCAGTTACTTGGGGCCCAGAGAGGGGAGAGGTCAGGTTAGTCTTATCTGTGAATGTGTCTGTAACTATTCCTAAACCATGTGAAGGGATGGCGTGATTAAAGGGGAACCAGCTAGTTGGCTCCACAATGTCTGTGTGCAAGTCACTCCTCTCCGTGATCTTGTCCAGGAGGGGTTGTATTTGATATGGGAGTATCTAGAATTGACAATTGATAAATGCCATTGGATGAGGTAATGTTTTGGTACTATGTTGTACCATGAACGAGAAGTAGAACCTCGTCTAAGAGAGCAAACTGAACTATAGCTAATGCTGTCTGGCTATGGGATACTCCTCTCTCAAGTAAAATTCTTCCTTTGTGCAGTTTTCCTAAGACCTGTGGTTTGTCATGTCGACTAGGGGGTGAATATTTGCTATAAAGGATCTCAGTTGCCATTATGTTGACACTCTCAGGGAATTCATTTATAGACACTGAATTGATCTGAGAGTCACAGGGCTATGGTTAAGCTCATATAATTAAAGATGGACTTCATGATAACTCTGACTTGTGTGTGGTTTGCTCTCTCATGATTTGGTAATACAGGAAATTTACACGACAGCGTGCGTATAAAAGGGAGTGTGTGTGTGTGTGTTTGTGTGTGTCAGCAGACTGCTATTTCCCAGACCTAATGACAGCACAAAGGCAGAGGAGGAGAGGAGATAGAGAGATGGACTTGTACTGAGTGGAGGAGAGATATCTGATGGAGAGGCAGGAAATAGAGTGGTGGAGGAGTGGAGAGGTGGGGGCTGATGGAGGAATGGAAAGCCAGACAGCGATACAAAGACACACAAAACTACACACACACACACACACACACACACACACACACCACACCACCGTTGACTGATAGGGTGTGATGTGATTGTGACCTCGTCAGCAGTGACTCCATTAGAACGGGTGTGTGATGCCGATTTGGCAAATAGGCTGTCACTCAGGGTGACTTCACTGACCCAGTTGTCATGGGACACCAAGACGGAGGCCACAGCCGAAGAATGACGTGTCCTTCAACTCTGATTGGTCTAACTTTTGGTTCTAATACTCTCTCTCTCTTTCTCTCAATCCGATTCTAAATAAACTGTCTCAAGAGAATTCTAGAGGTCAGAGGGGAGATTCTGGTCAACCTGTATGATACCGAACTGGAAGGTCCAAATTCTGGACCCATGACTGTCTATATCAATCATAATATTCCAGGGGTTAATCAGTAACACTTAGACACCTGACAAACCAGGTTAGTGGACTGGTTAACCAATCAATAGTTTCTATTGATATTATGCACAACCCATGGGGTGGAGAGTGCAGAGTCCAGTAGAGAACCCTCCCCGCTCCATGTCCACCCAGTGATTTGATTGCCGTAATGAGATGGTCTGGTTTCCATGGTAACAGTGACCCCCTCCTCGGTTTCAACCCATGTTTCTCTCTCTCTCTCCCAGTCTCTCTCCCTCTTCCTCTCTCTCTCACTCTGTCTCTCACTCTCTCTAAAGGGCAACACCCCTTTAAACTTGAGGTGTGTTTGTGTGTGTGTGTATGAGTAGGTGTGTGAGTAGGCGTGTGCTGGTGGGATATTGTGTGTGTGTCTGTATGTGTGTGTTGTAAGTCATGGAGAGAACTCTCATTTCCCCCAGCGATAGTGGGGACAGCATGGCAATCTTTTGCCAGCTGAGGGTTGGTCTTCAGACAGCACGAATTGATATGCCCTCTCAATCAGAGTGGGGGATGGACGGATGAAGTGTGTGTGTGTGTATACGTGTATGCGCATGTGTGCGGTTCTGCATGTGTGCGTGTGTTCAGTTGACACTTCCAGCTGTCCCTGTCCCATTACCCTGCATCCCAGTCACTGTTTTCTGGCCCTGGGGGGGTTGAAGCTGTGTTAGAGCCAGGATGTGTGAGGCGGCCAGGAGTCTACATGGAGAACAGAGTCCCAGAGCAGCTCATCATTCTACTGCCTGGCCTGTATGGCAGACATAGCCCCCCCCCCCCCCCCCCCATCTGTGTAAGCTTCAACAGCAGATGGATGGTAGTGTGAAATTATGTATCACAGACTAGTTATTTACATATAACCACCTGGAAACTGGAAACTTTTGTCATTTTTATCTCTTGTCTTCCTCTTAAGTTTTCTGTCTTTTATTTTGTTGTCTCTGTCTCTGTCTCTGTCTCTGTCTCTGTCTCTGTCTCTCTCTCTCTCTCTCTCTCTCTCTCTCTCTCTCTCTCTCTCTCTCTCTGTCTCTCAGTGGTAGATTAATTGGATGAAGCCAGGATGGCTGTATGGTCCCGGTGGAAAAAACCCATCATCTGTAAGAGCCTAATTAAACACAGGATCCTTATTGTTTTCTCTCCTTTTCTTCCCTTTCTTTCCTCTACTCCATCTTTCTCTGAAGTTTACATCTCAGTATGGGCTGTTTCAATGTCACCTAAAGCCCGCAATACACACACACACACATATACACACATATACACGCATGTACACACACACACACAGTTTTCAATGTCAGAACTAGTAGCGTGTGTGTCTGGCTGGATACAGATCTTACCGTGTTAGTGCTGAGGTTCATATCAACAGGACAGCAGTCAACACTCATTTGGCCTTCAGATCCAGAGTGGGCTCCTGTTACAGTGCATTGCCTCACCTGCAAAACACTTCGGACCAGTAGAGACAGACAGATCAGGCACACAGAGGAGAGAGTGGATGGATAAAAAGAAATACATCCCAGATGAATAAGAGAAATAGGGAAAAGAGACCAGATAGAAGATAGAAACATTTAAAGAGAGATCAGGTAATAAAAAGGTCGATCCGATATAAACACGGGTTGGAAAAGGGAGCTCAGACGGAAAGAGAGAGAGATTGTTATTATTTTATTTATTTTCACCTTTATTTAACCATGTAGGCCAGTTGAGAACAAGTTCTCATTTACAACTGCGACCTGGCCAAGATAAAGCAAAGCAGTGAGACAAAAACAACAACACAGAGTTACACATGAACAAACGTACAGTCAATAACACAATAGAAAAATCTATGTACAGCGTGTGCAAATGTAGAAGAGTAGGGAGGTAAGGCAATAAATACGCCATAGAGGTCAAATAATTACAATTTAGCATTAGCACTGGAGTGATAGATGTGCAGAAGATGATGTGCAAGTAGAGATACAAAAGAGCAGGAAGATAAATAACAATATGGGCATGAGTTAGTTGGGTGTGCTATTTATAGATTGGCTGTGAACAGGTACAGTGATCGGTAAGATGCTCTGACAGCTGATGCTTAAAGTTAGAGAGGGAGATATAAGACTTCAGCCTCAGTGATTTTTTTCAATTCATTACAGTCATTGGCAGAATAAAACTGGAAGGAAAGGCGGCCAAAGGAAGTGTTGGCTTTGGGGATGACCAGTGCCTGCTGGAGCACGTGCAACGCATGGGTGTTGCTATGGTGACCAGTGAGCTGAGATAAGGTGGAGCTTTACCTAGCAAAGATTCATAGATGACCTGGAACCAGTGGGTTTGGCGACTAATATGTAGCGAGGGCCAGCCAACGAGAGCATACAGGTCGCAGTGCTGGGTAGTATATTGGTATTTGGTGACAAAATGTATGGCACTGTGATAGACTACACTCAGTTTGCTGAGAAGAGTGTTGCAGGCTATTTTGTAATGACATCGCCAAAACCAAGGATCGATAGGATAGTCAGTTTTACGAGGGTATGTTTGGCAGCATGATAAATAGGAAGCCAATTCTAGATTTAATTTTGGATTGGAGATGCTTAAAACCTCTTTGGGACAGATGGGGTGCTAACGGCTCATCTCGACAACATCCGGTGAAATTCATACATATTAAACAAAGTACAGAATTCATAATATTAAACATTCATGAAAATACAAGTGTCTTACATCGTTCAAAAGCTTAACGTCTTGTTAATCCAGCCGCATTGTCAGATTTCAAAAAGGCTTTATGGCAAAAGCATACCATGCGATTATCTGAGGACAGCGCACCGCATACAAAAGCATTAAAAGCATTTTCCAAACAAGCAGCGGCGTCACAAAAGTCAGAAATAGTGATAAAATAAATCACTTACCTTGGAAGATCTTCCTCTGTTTGCAATCCCAAGGGTCCCAGCTACATAACAAATGGTCATTTTGTTCGATTAAAGTCCTTCTTTATATCCCAAAAAAGTCAGTTTAGTTGGCGCGCTTGATTCAGTAATCCATCTGTTTCACTTGTTCAAAATGCATACAAAGGAATCCTAAAAGTTACCAATAAACTTCGTCCAAACAAGTCAAACAAAATTTCTAATCTAATATGTAAATAAATGATCAAATTTAAGACGGAGAATAGTATGTTCATTACCGGAGATAAATAACGAAGTGTGCGCCCTCATCCACGCGCACCACAATAGTACAGTCAAAATGAGAGCCACTTAGAAAAACTACAAATTCTAGCTCATTTTTCAAAAAACAAGCCTGAAACTCTTTCTAAAGACTGTTGACATCTAGTGGAAGCCCTAGGAACTGCAATCTGGGAGGTATTCCTTTGATCTTCCCATAGACAGCCAATCCAATGGGTGGTGACCTAAAAAAAACAAAAATCTGGTTTCGCCTGCCATATCAGTTCTATAATACTCACATACATATTTTAACACTTTTAGAAACTTCAGAGTGTTTTAATATATGCAAATTCTAGCTTCTGGGCCTGAGTAACAGGCAGTTTACTTTTGGCACATCATTCATCCAAATTTCCGAAAACTGCCCCCTATCCCTAAAAAGTTCATGTGAGTCTGGAAGGAGAGTTTACAGTCTAACCAGACACCTAGGTATTTGTAGTTGTCCACATATTCTAAGTCAGAACTGTCCAGAGCAGTGATGCTAGTCAGGTGGGCGGGTGCGGGCAACAATCGGTTGAAGAGCATGCATTTAGTTTTACTGGCATTTCAAATCAGTTGGAGGCCACGGAAGAAGTGTTGTATGGCATTGAAGCTCATTTGGAGGTTTGTTAACACAGTGTCCAAAGAAGGGCCAGATGTACAGTTGAAGTCGGAAGTTTACATAAACTTAGGTTGGCGTCATTAAAACTCGTTTTTCAACTACTCCACACATTCCTTGTTAACAAACTATGGTTTTGGCAAGTCGGTTAGGACATCTACTTTGTGCATGACACAAGTAATTTTTCCAACAATTCTTTACAGACAGATTATTTCACTTATAATTCACTGTATCGCAATTCCAGTGGGTCAGAAGTTGACTGTGCCTTTAAACAGTTTCTGGAAATTTCCAGAAAATTATGTCACGGCTTTAGAAGCTTCTGATAGGCTAATTGACATAATTTGAGTCAATTTGAGGTGTACCTGTGGATGTATTTCAAGGCCTACCTTCAAATTCAGTGCCTCTTTGCTTGACATCATGGGAAAATCGAAATAAGTCAGCCAAGACCTCAGAAAAAAAATTGTAGACCTCCACAAGGCTGGTTCATCCTTGGGAGCAATTTCCAAATGGCTGAAGGTACAACGTTCATCTGTACAAACAATAGTATGCAAGTATAAACACCATGGAACCACGCAGCCGTCATACCGCTCAGGAAGGAGACGCATTCTGTCTGCTAGAGATGAACGTACTTTTGTGTGAAAAGTGCAAATCAATCCCAGAACAACAGCAAAGGACCTTGTGAATATGCTGGAGGAAACAAGTACAAACGTATCTATATTCACCATAAAACGAGTCCTATATCGACATAACCTGAAAGGCCGCCCAGCAAGGAAGGAGCCACGGCTCCAAAACCTTCATAAAAACCCAGACTACGCTTTGCAACTGCACATGGGAACAAATATCGTACTTTTGGAGAAATGTCCTCTGGTCTGATGAAACAAAAATAGAACTGTTGGCCATAATGACCATCGTTATGTTTAGAGGGAAAAGGGAAGGAAAAACCGTGAAGCATGGGGGTGGCAGCATCATGTTGTGGGGGTGCTTATCTGCAGGAGGGACTGGTGCACTTCACAAAATAGATGGCGTCATGAGGAGGAAAATTATGGGTATATATTGAAGCAACATCTCAAGACATCAGTTAGGAAGTTAAAGCTTGGTCACAAATGAGTCTTCCAAATGGACAATGACCCCAAGCATACTTCCAAAGTTGTGGCAAAATGGCTTAAGGACAACAAAGTCAAGGTATTGGAGTGGCTATCACAAACCCTGACCTCAAGCCTATAGAAAATGTGTGGGCAGAACTGAAAAAGCGTGTGCGAGCAAGGAGGCCTACAAACCTGATTCAGTTACACCAGTTCTGTCAGGAGGAATGGGCCAAAATTCACCCAACTTATTGTGGGAAGCTTGTGGAAGGCTACCCGAAATGTTTGACCCAAGTTAAACCATTTAAAGGCAATGCTACAAAATACTAATTGAGTGTAAGTGAACTTCTGACGCACTGGGAATGTGATGATAGAAATAAAAGCTGAAATAAATCATTCTCTCTACTGTTATTCTGACATTTCACATTCTTAAAATAAAGTGGTGATCCTAACTGACCTAAGACAGTGAATTTTTACTAGGATTAATTGTCAGGAATTGTGAAAAACTGAGTTTAAATGTATTTGGCTAAGTTGTATGTAAACTTCCGACTTCAACTGTATACAGAATGGTGTTGTCTGCATAGAGGTGGATCAGAGATTCATCAACTGCAAAAACAACATCATTGATATATACAGAAAAAAAGAGTCGGCCCGAGAATTGAACCCTGTGGCACCCCCATAGAGACTGCTAGAGGTTCGGTCAACAGGCCCTCCGATTTGACACACTGAACTCTATCTGAGAAGTAGTTGGTGAACCATGCGAGGCAGTCATTTGAGAAACCAAGGCTGTTGAGTCTGCCGATAAGAATGTGGTGGTTGACTGAGTCAAAAGCAGTGGCCAGGTCGATGAAGACGGCTGCACAGTACTGTCTATTATCGGTGGTGGTTATGATATCGTTTAGGACCTTGAGCGTGGCTCTGCACCCATTGCATAGTGGAGAAGGTACGGTGGGATTCAAAGTGATTGGTGATCTGTTTGTTACCTTGGCTTTCGAAGATTTTAGAAAGGAAGGGCAGGATGGATATAGGTCTAAACAGTTTGGGTCTAGAGTGTCTCCCCCTTTGAAAAGGGGGGTGACCACGGCAGCTTTACAATCTTCTGGGATCTCAGACGATACGAAAGAGAGGTTGAACAGGCTAGTAATAGGGGTTGCAACAATTTTGGTGGATAATTTTAGAAAGAGAGCGTCCAGATTGTCTAGCCCAGCTGATTTGTAGGGATCCATATTTTGCAGCTCTTTCAGAACATCAGCTGTCTGGATTTGGGTGAAGAAGAAGTGGGGAGGGGTTGGGCAAGTTGCTGCAGGGGGTGCAGAGCTGTTGGCCGGGGTAGAGGTAGCCAGGTGGAAAGCATGGCCAGCCATAAAAAAATGCTAATTGAAATGATCGATTATCATAGATTTATCGGTGGTGACAGTGTTTCCTAGCCTCATCTGGGAGGAGGTGCTCTTATTCTCCATGGACTTTACAGTGTCCCAAAACCTTTTGGAATTAGTGCTACAGGATGCGAATTTCTGTTTGAAAAAGCTTTAGTTTTCCCAACTGACTGTGTATATTGGTTCCTGACTTCCCTGAAAAGTTGCATATCGCAGGGGCTATTCGATGCTAATGCAGAACGCCACAGGATGTTTTTATGCTGGTCAAGGGCTGTCAAGTCTGGGGTGAACCAAGAATTTGTTCTTAGTTCAACATTTTTTGAATGGGGTATGCTTATTTAAGATGGTGAGGAAAGCACTTTTAAAGAGCAACCAGGCATCCTCTTCTGACGGGAAGAGGTCAACATCCTTCTAGGATACCCGGGCCAGGTCAATTAGAAAGGCCTGCTTGCTGAAGAGTTTTAGGGAGTGTTTGACAGTGATGAGGGGTGGTCGTTTGACCGTGGATCCATTATAAATGCTGGCAATGAGGCGGTGATCACTGAGATCCTGGTTGAAGACAGCATTGGTGTATTTAGAGAGGAAGTTGGTCACGATGATATCTAAGAGGGAGCCCATGGTTGTGGATTTAGGGTTGTACCTGGTAGGTTCCTTGATAATTTGTGTGAGATTGAGGACATCTAGCTTAGATTTTAGGATGGCTGGGGTGTTAAGCATATCCCAGTTTAGGTCACCTAACAGTACAAACTCTGAAGATAGATGGGGTGCAATAAATTCAAATATGGTGTCTAGGGCACAGCTGGGGACTGAGGGGGTCTATAACAAGTGGCAGCGGTAAGAGACTTGTTTCTGGAAAGGTGGATTTTTAAAAGTAGAAGCTTGAATTGTTTGGGCACAGACCTGGATAGTATGACAGAACTCTGCAGGCTAACTCTGCAGTAGATTGCAACTCTGTCCCCTTTGGCAGTTCTATCTTGTGGAAAAAGTTGTAGTTGGGGATGGAAATTTCTGGATTTTTGGTGGCCTTCCTAAGCCAGGATTCAGACATGGCTAGGACATCAGGGTTGGCGGAATGTGCTAAATCAGTGAGTTAAACAAACTTAGGGAGGAGGCTTCTAATGTTAACATGCATGAAACCAAGGCTTTTACTGTTACATAAGTTAACAAATGAGACCGCCTGGGGAATGGGAATGGTGCTGGGGGCTGCAGGGCCTTGGTTAACCTCTACATCACCAGAGGAACAGAGGAGGAGTAGGATAAGGGTATGTTTAAAGGCTATAAGAACTGGTTGTCTAGTGCGTTCGGAACAGAGAGTAAAAGGAGCAGATTTCTGGGCGTGGAAGAATAGATTTCAGGTATAATGTACAGACAAGGTTATGGTAGGATGTGAGTACAGTGGAGGTAAACCTAGACATTGAGTGACGATGAGAGAGGTATTGTCTCTGGGGGCACCAGTCACCGCATGTGTGGAGGGTGGAACAAATGTGCTATCTAAGGCATATTGTGCAGGGCTGGGGGCTCTACAGTGAAATAAGACAAATATCACTGACCAGAACAGCAATAGACAAGGCATATTGACATTTTCTATTTATTTAAAAAAAAAATTCACCTTTTATTTATCCAGGTAGGCTAGTTGCGAACAAGTTCTCATTTACAACTGCGACCTGGCCAAGATAAAGGGAGAGATTGAGGAGAGGCATGTGTAGCCGAGTGATGTATAAAAGGGCTCCGCGTGTCAGGATTGGTAGTTTGCCTCAGGGACTCCTCTGTCTGTCCTTATGCCAGTGTTGTGCAGCTGAAATGGGATATTTTAATGAAAGAACAAAAGGAACAATCAGAAATAATTGAACGTCTGGAGCTGTTACACTGACCATCTGCATATCACTATCCTGAATTACTACCTGCTCACCTGGGAATGACAGAGGGAGGGAGGGAGGTGGAAAGAGAACACAGTTAGGAGGAGAGCGAGAGAGGGAAAGAGGGAGAGTAGTTAGGAGTGAGACTATGAGAGTGCTGTATGGCCTCTGTCAAGTCAATTATCTTCAGGACATTTTTCTTCGAATCGATTGCAAGATTTTGTGACCCTTCTTGCGATATGCCAGAAGCAAGGGATCAAAACTGTGCCTAGCCACACACTTCAATTTCCTGGAAGAGAAATAAACAAGCCGGGAGATAAATGAATAAAACACAACAAAACATCAGAACATGTGGTCTGATAACAGGGCAATGCACAGACCTTTCAGGGGGCAAGTTCACACAAAAAAAACTTTTTTTTTTTGCATAAGCCTATTTATATCTGCAACAACACACTCACTTGTCAGAAGTTGAAAGCAAGATAGTTACAGTGCCTCCTAAAGACATGATTGACATTGGGAAAAGAGGGTCGGCTGTCAGCTGATCGTTGATGTCAATGATTGATATAAATCTGATAGTTAGCAGGCGCGATCATTTTTCTATTGATTGTGATTTATCTTCAATGCTCTTAAATAATAACTTCCTAATATAGCCTAATATTCATCATCTTATAACTCATGATATATGGCTGGCTGGAAGGTGGTTCACTAGAGTCAAGACAACCTGTGTTCAGTGCTTTCATTTGTAAACCAGGAGGTGCTGGAACAAAAAGTGACCTGGGGAGCATTGAGGTACCGGAATGCTTGAGATATTTTATTTATTTCTATAATCAAGCATTGCATGCATATCATGGCAAATTATATAAATTACAGGCTACTATGACACGGACAAACTGAGAATCTGAGATCAAATAAAACAACCACAAAACATTTGCACCCCCTTTGGCACTTGGAAAAGTCTCAATTTGTCGGGACGTGGACTCTACAAGGTGTCGAAAGCGTTCCATAGGGATGCTGGCTCATGTTGACTCCAATGCTTCCCACAGTTGTCAAGTTGGCTGGATGTCCTTTGGGTGGTGGACCATTCTTGACACACTCAAACCGGTGCACCTGGCACCTACTTGCATACCCGGGTTCAAAGGCAATTAGATCTTCACCCTCTGAATGGCACACATACACAATCCATGTCTCGATTGTCTCAAGGCTTAACAATCCTTCTTTATCCGGTCTCCTCCTCTTCACCTACACTGATTGAAGTGGACTTTACAAGTGACATCAATAAAGGATCATCGCTTTCGCCTGGATTCACCTGGACAGTCATGGAAAGAGCTAATGTTTTGTATACTCAGTCTATTTTACAATATGAGGAGGAAATTATAGTCCTAAAAAAAGCTTTCCAGTTTCACTGACTCACCCAATGATGCGCAGCTCACTCACTGCCGATGGCTGATGGCTGATGTGCACATGATGGCTGATGTGCTCATGTGCTCGTGCCAAAAGCCTACCTTTCTCTTTTTTAACTTTGTAAAACAGTGTTCGCTCAATAGGCCTCGTAGGAAGTTGGTAGCCTACAGCAGACAGAATAGAGTCATCTCTTTTCAGCAGGAGCCATTTGCTTTCTAACCTGTGTTTTCTTGCACAATACAGCTGTGGAAAGCTCTTAGAGACTTTCCCAGAAAGACTCGCTGCCAAAGTATTGACTCGGGGGTGCGAATACTTATGCAAGTGAGATATTGCTGTATTTCATTTTCAATACCTTTGCAAAGATTCGTAAAAACATGTTTTCACTTTGTCATTATGGTGTATTGCGTGTATATGGGTGAGAGAGAAAAAAGACATGTAATCCATTTTGAATTCAAGCCTGTAACACAACAAAGAAATGTGGAACAAGTCAAGGGGTATGAGTACTTTCTGGAGGCACTGTGTGCTTTTATCTGTTGAGTTGTGGGAGTTTTGAGTCGGACACACGCTCTGCTGTACGATAGACAGTTTAGTTTGAGTTAGTCGGGTCTCTCTCGCCCTCCCTCTTTTTTTCTCTACCCCTTGTGGTGGATATCAAGTCCTCTGGAGCAGCGCTGGCAATAGTCTCCCACTTGTGTTGTCTATTGGGTTGCCATTCTAAACTGTTGTAAGTATGCAATAAAAAGACATGTGTACAGGCTTTTTTTTGCCAACAACCATAAATTAAATTAACTTAGGCTGGAGTGATATTGTTACCGAATCTTGTCCTATGCTTAGGCTACTCATCACATTAGGAATGGTATTTTATTGTTAGTCTACATAGATGCATGAAATGCTTTATTATAAAGGGGATTTCTTCCACCAAAACGGTGAACATCTAACAGTCAAATCATAGTGTAAAAGCAGGTGGGCTTGTTCTCCTCTTTTTGGACCATTTTCTGGTGTTTTGTGGTGGAACACTGAGTGGTCCAGCATAACATGTCAACACTGTTACCCATAGATAGACAGGCTAGAAATGTTTTAACAATTTCATTTTGACATTTGAAGCTTGTATTCAATTGCCCCTCCCTGTTGTTGCACACAACAAGCTTCCATTCACCCTGTCACAATGAGAATTATGGCTGATTTAAGGTTAAATTGTCAACCCTGTTACTTTATTTGGCACTTAATAGGCAATTACTATTGTATTTTTTTTTATGTAGTCCTTTCCTGCAGTCAAATGACCTGTTGGCTTCATGGGTGGAATGTTATATTTTTCATAATGAATAATGAATAAACATTATTTCAAAAAAGCCGGCGAAAATCCGGTGCTCCTATGTCAAACGGTTTTGTTATATTTCGGTCTTCTGTGATGTATATAAAGTATAATAGTACAGGTGTCTTATTTTTTTAAAGCCCATAACCAAGTTTGTGAGTAGATTTGTTTAAGACTACCAAGAAACACTGTGTCACCCTGATTTAGCCCACTGTAGTAAAAGGTTCAAACCTCTTGAGATGGGAAAACTTGTTTTTTATCAAGTTGAAAATGTGCACTTTACTTTTTTTTCAACCCTTTAAGTTACAGTGCTTTGCGAAAGTATTCGGCCCCCTTGAACTTTGCGACCTTTTGCCACATTTCAGGCTTCAAACATAAAGATATAAAACTGTATTTTTTTGTGAAGAATCAACAACAAGTGGGACACAATCATGAAGTAGAACGACATTTATTGGATATTTCAAACTTTTTTAACAAATCAAAAACTGAAAAATTGGGCGTGCAAAATGATTCAGCCCCTTTACTTTCAGTGCAGCAAACTCTCTCCAGAAGTTCAGTGAGGATCTCTGAATGATCCAATGTTGACCTAAATGACTAATGATGATAAATACAATCCACCTGTGTGTAATCAAGTCTCCGTATAAATGCACCTGCACTGTGATTGTGTCCCACTTGTTGTTGATTCTTCACAAAAAAATACAGTTTTATATCTTTATGTTTGAAGCCTGAAATGTGGCAAAAGGTCGCAAAGTTCAAGGGGGCCGAATACTTTCGCAAGGCACTGTACACATCTTAAAAGGCACCGAATTGGTGGAATGACGCAGCTACTAAAAATGCTTGAGGCTACAAATCCACACACTGTAGGCTTAATGGGAATAAATACAACATTATACAGCGGGGTCTGGAATGATTGACACCCTTGAGAAAGATAAGCAATAATGACTGTATAAAATAAATAATTAAAACACTGAGCTATATTATATTCTCCAAAAAATTGGGACATTTTATTATTTTATACATATATTTTATACTAGTACAATTGTTCAGAGAAAGACAACTTCTTAGGGCTAGGCCCCTTTCTTCTCAATTTCCACCTGAATGACGTGCCTAAAGTAAACTGCCTGTTGCTCAGGCCCTGAAGCCAGGATGTGCATATAATTGGTACCATTGGAAAGAATACACTTTTTAGTTTGTAGAAATGTTAAAATAATGTAGGAGAACACAATATATATGGTAGGAGAAAATCCAAAGAAAAACCAACCGGAATTTAAAATGATTTGAAAGACAATGCTCTTACAATGGAAAGTATAAGGGCAAAAGATTTGCTCCTTGATGCAATTCCTATGGCTTCCACAGGGTGTCAGCAGTCTATGTTCAAGGTTTCAGGCTTGTAACTTCAAAAACAAAGAAGAAATATCAGTTTTAGTACAGGGATACAGTCTTGGAAATTCTTGTTTGCTTGAAGACAGAACGCACCTGCTAAAATCGGTTTCCTATTGAACATACTTCTTTCTGTAAGAAATATTGTAGTTTGATTACACTTTAGGGTATCTGAGGAGTAAATAGAAACCTATTTTGACTCGCTGAAACAAAGTTTAGGGGTCGATTTTTGGATTCCTTTCTCTGCAGGTTGAATGAGTGGATTACTCAAATCGATGGTGCCAACTAAACTGACTTTTTGGGATATAAAGAAGGATTTTATCAAACAAAACAACACTACATCTTATAGCTGGGACCCTTTGGATGACAAATCAGAGGAAGATTTTCAAAAAGTAAGTTAATATTTAATCGCTATTTGTGAATTTATGAAAGCCGTCCTCAAACAATCGCATGGCATGCTTTCACTGTAATAGCTACTGTAAATCGGACAGTGCAGTTAGATTAACAAGAATTTAAGCTTTCAACCGATATAAGACACTTATATGTACCTAAATGTTTAATATCCATAATTTGTATGGTTATTTATTTGAATTGTGCGCCCTCCAGTTCCACCGGAAGTTGTCCGGCTAGAGGGACACCTAGCCCTACAACGAATACATTTTTTCTCAAAAAGGTAGGGGTAAAAATGATTGAAACCCCTAAAAATTCTTATAAATAAATTAGTCAAAAGTTTAGTATTTGGTCCCATATTCCTAGCACACAATAACTACATGAAGTTTGTGACTACAGATGGATGTTGGATGCATTTTTTGTTTGTTTTGGTTGTGTTTCAGATGATTTTGTGCCCAATAGAATTGAATGGTAAATTATGTGTTGTGTCATTTTGGAATCACTTTTACTATAAATAAGAATAGAATATGTTTCTATGATTATGGATAATCCTGAATGAATCGGGAAAAATGTTGAGTGACAAAGATCATACCCCCTAAACATGCTAACCTCTCACCATTACCAATAACAGAGGATGTTAAAGCTTATCTTTGAGGTAATATATTTGACCCTCTGTAACTTTCTCACTCATCATTATTCACGATTAATTCAGGATTAACCATAATCATTCACATTCATTTTTTATTTAACTAGGCAAGCCACAAATTCTTATTTACAATGATGGCCTACTGTGGAACAGTGGGTTAACTGGCTTGTTCAGGGGCAGATCGACAGATTTGTACCTTGTCAGCTCAGAGATTCAATCCAGCAACCTTTCAGTTACTGCCCCAACGCTCTAACCACTAGGCTACCTGCCACCCCCCAAAAAATGCAATCATTATTAATGCAGTCATTGTTACTCATCTTTATCAAGGGTGTCAATCATTTCGGACCCCACTGTAGTTACATGTATACCCCTCACTGTCAAAGCGAGGCATCATCAGTGGGAATTGTTTATATTTATCTAGATACGCCCGGCTCAGCTGTTGAACGGGCGCTGCAGGTAGTGTAATGAAGGTCGATATGGTAGACATGCTTGGTCGGGTTTGATATTCTGACAGTGTGATTGCTATTGCTCCGAGCTAGGGTGCTGATTCCTGAGTGCATTCCTCACCTGGTTGAACTGTCTGTGGAGCTGGAGCTGGAAGATGTTTCTCTGTGTGTGTGTGTGTGTGTGTGTGTGTGTGTGTGTGTGTGTGTGTGTGTGTGTTTGCAGTGGTGTAAAGTATTTAAGTAAAAAATACTTTAAAGTACTAAGTACTACTTAAGTAGTTTTAAGGGGTATCTGTATCTTAACTATGCCATTTATATTTTTGCCAACTTTTACTTGTACATCACTACATTTCTCAAGAAAATAATGTACTTTTTACTCCGTACATTTACTTTTTCACTCCCTGACACCCAAAAGTACTCATTACATTTTGACAGGAAAATGGTCCAATTCCCACACTTATCAAGAGAACATCCACGGTCATCCCTACTGCCTCTGATCTGGCAGACTCCCTAAGCACAAATGCTTTGTAAATTCAGTGTTGTAGTGTGCTCCTGGCTATCCGTAAATCAAACAAAAAAAAGTTGTGTCGTCTGGTTTTCTTAATGTAAGGAATTTGAACATTTGAACCCAAGTACTTTTAGACTTTTACTCAAGTAGTATTTTACTGGGTGACTTTCAATTTTACTTGAGTCGTTTTCTGTTAAGGTATCTTTACTTTTACTTAACTTTTACTTTTACTCAAGTATGACAAATGGGTACTTTTTCCACCACTGTGTGTTTGTGGACATGAATGTGTGAGACCCCCCCCCCCCTCCTTCCAAACACACACATACACATACTTGTTAGTATCTTTCAGTTGTCACTATATTAGACCAAGCATAGGTGATTTGATGATGTTGAAATGTTGAAGATGAAATGGTGCTGGAATAGTGGAGGCATCTCCTGTTTTCTTTGCGACTTGCGGTAACTCTCTGTGGTTCTAAAATCAATAGTTGTTTAGTGGTCTGAAAATGTGGGAAACATTACCTTGCTTGACCATGATGTATCTCATGTAACTGATAGTTACATGCAATGTGTTTTCTGGTCTTCACAGGACAGATGTTGATCTCCGGTTTTGTCATGAAACAAATGATTTATTTATTTTATTTATTTCACCTTTATTTAACCAGGTAGGCAAGTTGAGAACAAGTTCTCATTTACAATTGCGACCTGGCCAAGATAAAGCAAAGCAATTCGACAGATACAATGACACAGAGTTACACATGGAGTAAAACAAACATACAGTCAATAATACAGTATAAACATCAAAATGTGTGGTTGAATTGATTCTGCCACTGTGTCTTCTTATTGTCTCAACCTTAGGCCTATATATCACGGTGACAAGGCATATGAACGAATAGGTTACAGAGCAAACAACACATAAATTGTCATTGGGGGGGAGGGGGGGGGGCTTCCCTGATGATTTTACCCACGCACCGATACTGGTTTGAGTGCTTCTTGAAGCCTCCAGCAGCTGGGCAGTCGGATGATATGAAATATTTTTTCACTCTGGCTACTGGAGCGATCTGTTGTATGGTGAACTTGGGCTTCTTCAAGGTTTATTTGTGAGTTTAATCTGGCCACTGACCTGGGTAGGCACTGGCACATTCGCTATGGATGCCACTTTATGGAGGTTTAGATATAGTGCATTCAGTGTCTGGGCCTCAAAAGAGGTGGGTATCTGGTAGGTTGGAGCTATTGATGTCCAATTCGTTTTCGGGGACCCCTCTATACCTGCCTCATTATTCTAGGATGCTGGTTGCCTATTGCTTGAACGTTCGAGTTATTGTCAGTAGAATGGAAATATTAAAATGGCAATTGGAATCTAGACTTGTATTGAAACTTTGATAAATTAGGTGTGTGTGTGTGTGTGTGTGTGTGTGTGTGTGTGTGTGTGTCACGGAAGTTACACCGTGTGTGTATAAGTCAGTCAGTCAAAGGAAGGGCTGTACACAGAATACCTGTCACATGTGTCATGAATCTGTCTCTGGGAGAGCACTGTGACATTGGATTAGACAATCTGTCATTCATCCTGCAGTGCAGTGGTGTGCTGTGCTAAGCTGAGCTGTGTGCGTGTCTGATGGTAACCCTGCCACTACTGTACTGTCTCCTCTCGATTAGATTCACGTGGTTAACTATGTGGCTGTTCCTCTAGGGCTGATAACGCTGTCATACATTTTTATGGGGCTTTGATCGCAGTTTTAATCACACACTTTATTAACCCAGCTGGGTTTATGGGGATCTGTTCGCAGTTATATCTGCTCGCAGTTAGCTGATTATGGCTGTGTGTGTGTGCGCGTGTGTGTGTTTCCTTTATCTCCCTGTACTATCATTGTTATTATTTTCCCTCTTCCTGTGTCTGTACGGACACCATCCCTTCTCCCTTAGTTCTGACAGAATGAAGAGGTCACAGACCCAATCTCCCTTCCAGAGTTGTTTCTCTTCCTGGAAGGAACTTTATTTTAATATTTTTCACAATAATTTATTTATGAGTAACCATTTTTTCAGAAAAAAGTTATTGATCATTATGATCATATTAAGAAAAAGCCAGCCGAACCAATGTGTCAGAGGAAACACCTTTTGACCGCCTTGCAGGCACCCGGCCCGCCACAAGGAGTTGCTAGGGCACGATGAGCCAAGTAAGGCCCCCCTAGCCAAACCTTCCCCTGACCTGGACGACTGTGCACCTTCCTTCCTATACTTCATGGAGAGGTCCAGGGCTCTCTTGAGCCTGAACATCCTGTCGTTGTACACTTTCTCTGGGAGACGCCGCAAGGCCTCTTTCACGTCGCTATCCTCGTGGATTGGCTAGGGGGGCCTAGCATTGAGTATTTACATTCATGCACTCAAAATGAATTGTATAACTTTGTCAAGAAGCATTTAACTGCAGGGCACTCCCACATATGAATAAATGTGCCTGATTTAGAGGACACAGTGAACCGTTTGGAGTTAGGGACAATTTCATCCTAAAACTTTTCCTTGTTGTTAAATACAGTCTGTGAACAAATGTCAAATGTACACGCTGATGATTCGGATTATGGGATGCCAAGGTCATATTTGTTGATATTCTGCTCCAGTTAAAGGGTTGTTCAGATTCACTTAGATCTGTGGACCATACTTTTTTAATGGCTGCCTCAGAATATGAGCTTTCCAAAAGTGTATATATTAAAGATATCAGTCCTTTCGGGAACCCAGATAATTCCTTTATGAATCCCTTCATTGGTTGGTTCAGTAATTGGGTTTCCCAAGAGATTCCACAGGCCAGTATAGCCCACCTATCTTGTAAATATAGAAAACGGAGCTGCCTGGTAATGTGTAGGTATCTTTCAAATCTTGGAATGTTCTCAAACCATTACTGTCCATGATATCGGTAAGGGTACGGATTCTATGTTTAGACCATTGGAGGGATGCAAAAGGCCGCCCTCCAGACCGCAAGGCTTTATTGGGAAATATTGAGGTATGAGCATGTAATTGTCATTCCCAGTTACATTGTTTTTCAATTTTGCACCAAATAGTGACTGTGTGAGAAATAATAGGACCAAAGCGTAGTTTCCATTGTTTAAGGGACATATCAGTGAAGACCACCTCTTCCAGGGCAATAGGAGACACCATATTACATAGTTTAAGGGATAGATCAGTGAAGACCACCTCTTCCAGGGTAATAGGAGACACCATATTACATAGTTTAAGGGATAGATCAGTGAAGACCAGCTCTTCCAGGGTAATAGGAGACACCATATTACATAGTTTAAGGGACATATCAGTGAAGACCACCTCTTCCAGGGTAATAGGAGACACCATATTACATAGTTTAAGGGATAGATCAGTGATCTTCCAGGGTAATAGGAGACACCATATTAAGACCAGTGAAGACCACCTCTTCCAGGGTAATAGGAGACACCATATTACATAGTTTAAGGGATATATCAGTGAAGACCACCTCTTCCAGGGTAATAGGAGAAACCATATTATAGTGTTTAAGGGATATATCAGTGAAGACCACCTCTTCCAGGGTAATAGGAGACACCATATGACATAGTTTAAGGGATATATCAGTGAAGACCACCTCTTCCAGGGCAATAGCAGACACCATATTACATAGTTTAAGGGATATATCAGTGAAGACCACCTCTTCCAGGGTAATAGGAGACACCATATTACATAGTTTAAGGGATATATCAGTGAAGACCACCTCTTCCAGGGTAATAGGAGACACCATATTACATAGTTTAAGGGATATATCAGTGAAGACCACCTCTTCCAGGGTAATAGGAGACACCATATTACAGTGTTTAAGGGATATATCAGTGAAGACCACCTCTTCCAGGGTAATAGGAGACACCATATTACATAGTTTAAGGGATATATCAGTGAAGACCACCTCTTCCAGGGTAATAGGAGTCACCATATTACATAGTTTAAGGGATATATCAGTGAAGACCACCTCTTCCAGGGCAATAGGAGACACCATATTACATAGTTTAAGGGATATATCAGTGAAGACCACCTCTTCCAGGGCAATAGGAGACACCATATTACATAGTTTAAGGGATATATCAGTGAAGACCACCTCTTCCAGGGCAATAGGAGACACCATATTACATAGTTTAAGGGATATATCAGTGAAGACCACCTTTTCCAGGGTAATAGGAGACACCATATTACAGTGTTTAAGGGACATATCAGTGAAGACCACCTCTTCCAGGGTAATAGGAGACACCATGTTACATAGTTTAAGGGATATATCAGTGAAGACCACCTCTTCCAGGGTAATAGGAGACACCATATTACATAGTTTAAGGGATATATCAGTGAAGACCACCTCTTCCAGGGTAATAGGAGACACCATATTACAGTGTTTAAGGGACATATCAGTGAAGACCACCTCTTCCAGGGTAATAGGAGACACCATATTACATAGTTTAAGGGATATATCAGTGAAGACCACCTCTTCCAGGGTAATAGGAGACACCATATTACATAGTTTAAGGGATATATCAGTGAAGACCACCTCTTCCAGGGTAATAGGAGACACCATATTACATAGTTTAAGGGATAGATCAGTGAAGACCAGCTCTTCCAGGGTAATAGGAGACACCATATTACATAGTTTAAGGGACATATCAGTGAAGACCACCTCTTCCAGGGTAATAGGAGACACCATATTACATAGTTTAAGGGATATATCAGTGAAGACCACCTCTTCCAGGGTAATAGGAGAAACCATATTATAGTGTTTAAGGGATATATCAGTGAAGACCACCTCTTCCAGGGTAATAGGAGACACCATATGACATAGTTTAAGGGATATATCAGTGAAGACCACCTCTTCCAGGGCAATAGCAGACACCATATTACATAGTTTAAGGGATATATCAGTGAAGACCACCTCTTCCAGGGTAATAGGAGACACCATATTACAGTGTTTAAGGGACATATCAGTGAAGACCACCTCTTCCAGGGTAATAGGAGACACCATATTACATAGTTTAAGGGATATATCAGTGAAGACCACCTCTTCCAGGGTAATAGGAGACACCATATTACAGTGTTTAAGGGATATATCAGTGAAGACCACCTCTTCCAGGGTAATAGGAGACACCATATTACATAGTTTAAGGGATATATCAGTGAAGACCACCTCTTCCAGGGTAATAGGAGACACCATATTACATAGTTTAAGGGATATATCAGTGAAGACCACCTCTTCCAGGGTAATAGGAGACACCATATTACATAGTTTAAGGGATATATCAGTGAAGACCACCTCTTCCAGGGTAATAGGAGACACCATATTACATAGTTTAAGGGATATATCAGTGAAGACCACCTCTTCCAGGGTAATAGGAGACACCATATTACAGTGTTTAAGGGATATATCAGTGAAGACCACCTCTTCCAGGGTAATAGGAGACACCATATTACATAGTTTAAGGGATATATCAGTGAAGACCACCTCTTCCAGGGTAATAGGAGTCACCATATTACATAGTTTAAGGGATATATCAGTGAAGACCACCTCTTCCAGGGCAATAGGAGACACCATATTACATAGTTTAAGGGATATATCAGTGAAGACCACCTCTTCCAGGGTAATAGGAGACACCATATTACATAGTTTAAGGGATATATCAGTGAAGACCACCTCTTCCAGGGTAATAGGAGACACCATATTACATAGTTTAAAGGGATATATCAGTGAAGACCACCTCTTCCAGGGTAATAGGAGACACCATATTACATAGTTTAAGGGATATATCAGTGAAGACCACCTCTTCCAGGGTAATAGGAGACACCATATTACGTAGTTTAAGGGATATATCAGTGAAGACCACCTCTTCCAGGGTAATAGGAGACACCATATTACGTAGTTTAAGGGATATATCAGTGAAGACCACCTCTTCCAGGGTAATAGGAGACACCATATTACATAGTTTAAGGGATATATCAGTGAAGACCACCTCTTCCAGGGCAATAGGAGACACCATATTACATAGTTTAAGGGATATATCAGTGAAGACCACCTCTTCCAGGGTAATAGGAGACACCATATTACATAGTTTAAGGGATATATCAGTGAAGACCACCTCTTCCAGGGTAATAGGAGACACCATATTACATAGTTTAAGGGATATATCAGTGAAGACCACCTCTTCCAGGGTAATAGGAGACACCATATTACATAGTTTAAGTGAAGACCACCTCTTCAGGGATATATCTTAGTTTCAATATACCCTCTTCCAGGGTAACCTTCAGGCAAGTCAGTTAAGAACAAATTCTTATTTTCAATGAAGACCACCTTGGAACAGGGGTAATAGGAGACACCATATTACATAGTTTAAGGGATAGTGAACGACCAGATTTGGGTAATAGGAGACACCATATTCAGCTTAGGGATATTTGAAGACCACCTTTCCAGGGTAATAGTCCAGACGCCATATTACAGTGACTAGGCTACCCAGTGTTTAAGACCACCACTTTCCAGGGTAATAGGAGACACCATATTACATAGTTTAAGGGATATATCAGTGAAGACCACCTCTTCCAGGGTAATAGGAGACACCATATTACATAGTTTAAGGGATATATCAGTGAAGACCACCTCTTCCAGGGTAATAGGAGTCACCATATTACATAGTTTAAGGGATATATCAGTGAAGACCACCTCTTCCAGGGCAATAGGAGACACCATATTACATAGTTTAAGGGATATATCAGTGAAGACCACCTCTTCCAGGGCAATAGGAGACACCATATTACATAGTTTAAGGGATATATCAGTGAAGACCACCTCTTCCAGGGTAATAGGAGACACCATATTACAGTGTTTAAGGGACATATCAGTGAAGACCAGCTCTTCCAGGGCAATAGGAGACACCATATTTCTCTCTATACTCCGCCAGGGGGCAGAGGAATCGTGTCAAAACTAATACCAGTGTCTGGGAATACAATTTCAAGTTTGGTATGGATAGAATTTCTTCTAATAGGAAAGCAAGTGGCTGTCAAGTGTCCCTGGTGCTGGGAAATTGCTGTGTGTGTGTGCGTGTGCGTGTGCGTGTGCGTGTGCGTGTGCGTGTGCGTGTGCATGTGCGTGTGCGTGTGTGTGTACAGGTTGGGGAGACATCAGTTCTTCGACGTCTGCCTGCCCTCTTCACTAGACCAAGTCATTACTGAGACACACATCATATGGATAGTCTGCAGAAACCTAATCAGTCGCTTCAGGATTCTGCAGTTTCTTCTGTTTTCTGTCCACCAAAATGTTTGATTTTGCTGTGGCAATTTGGCATTTTGCATGAAAACGTGTGATTATTTTGTCAAATTTGTCATGGAACTTGTGCTGACAGGGGTAAAGGTTTGTTTATTTATTGATTTCACAACTTTACGTATTAAAAGTGAGGTAACAGGTTAAAATTGCGAGCCGTCTTTTTGTAGTGTGGTGACTGGACAGGTATATGCAGTAAATGTGTGATGACTTGACTCTTTTATGCAGGAACCATGTGGTGGTTGGTCAAATTTGCAAACCTTACATAATGCAGGGAATTGCTGATTTTTTCCCCCCTCCAATAAAATCTGATTTCAGAATCGCAAACTCCTGGCTTCGATTGCCTAATAACCAGTGAATCTTCACTCCCTGCGCCCTAACCACATCATTATCATGCTATGTGTAATGAATTTCCTCCTCTTCCTCTGAAGAGGAGAGGCGAAACAGATCTGAGGACCAATATGCGTCGTGGTAAGTGTCCATGGTTCTTTTTAATACGTTAAGGTACACATGAACAACTGACTACAAAAAACAAGAAATGTGAAAACTCAAAACAGTCCTATCTGGTGCAAACACAGAGACAGGAACAATCACCCACAAACACACAGTGAAACCCAGGCTACCTAAGTATGATTCTCAATCAGAGACAACTAATGACACCTGCCTCTGATTGAGAACCATACTAGGCCGAAACATAGAAATACTCAAATCATAGAAAAACAAACATAGACTGCCCACCCAACTCACGCCCTGACCATACTAACTAATACAAAACACAGGAAATAAAGGTCAGAACGTGACACTATGCAGTGCGGGTTGTAATAAATGCAAATCATTTCATTTTTTTAAGTGACTGTGTGTTGAGGGTATAGCTGTTGGCAGTCATACCCCATTCAAACAGATGGTCTGTTGATATGTACAGTTCTTGTTAGGTAGTTAAGGGTGCTTCACAGCTGTAGGTATAGCCATGCATGTATTACAGTCCCTGACTTTATGTCTGCTTTTAGAACAGCAACATATTAGTGTTGGCAATGTTGCAAAGATACTGTGCCCATAGAATGACAATTTAAACAGAACGTAGCACACACACACACACACACACACACACACACACACACACACACACACACACACACACACAGACTCGCACGCACGCGCACGCACACACACACACACACAGACTCGCACGCACGCGCATGCACGCACACACACACACACACACACACACACACACACACACACACAGACTCGCACGCTCACACACACACACAGACTCGCACGCACACGCACGCACGCACACACACACACACACACACACACACACACAGAGACAAAGAGGTTGCACATTAGTCTTCATTAGAGATCTGATTGGGAAATGAGACCCTGAGTTGTAATTGGAATAGCTGATGTGACTCTCAGATGTCAGTTCTCTCTCTTTGTCCATATCTTCCATTTGTATTCCAAAACCGACACAGTGATAGTGAATGCTATTCTAGCAATTGCACATCATATACTTTGGTTGGTGTTATACAAATATGTACTGTACAGACCTTGTTTTATGAGCGCAATCTTGAGCCATAAATCATAGCGTTATGTTTACTCTTAACCACACCATAATCTTACACCAGCAATGAATACTGATGAAATGGAGAAATCCAAGAAAGCAGAGTGTGTGTACTAATTGTGTTTGTGTTGTTCTGGTTCAGTGAGGTAGGATTTGAGGGTCCATCTGTTTGGGTGTCTAGAGCGTTGCTCAACTTCTTCTGCCTCTATGACTATTTCATTTCCCAAACGGCAATACAGTGTAGTCCATGGCAACTACTGTATAGTCCAGCATGCAGCCCAGCGCTATCAGGCTGTACATACAGCCTCCTTCATTCCCAATACTTCTAGATTCTCTCACTCTGTTTGTCCCACTCTTTTACTGTCACTCTCTCGCTCTGTCTCTCTCGAATTTTCTTGCAATTTATCTCACACGTTCTCTTTTTCACTCTCTTTCCTCTTCTGTCGCTCTCCTCTCTCCTTCCCCTCCTTCCTCTATTACCACCATCTTTCTCACATTCCCAGAAATTGATACCGAATGTAGCAGACACGCACGCACACATGCATGGATGCGCGCACGCTCTCTCTCTCTCTCACACACACACACACACACACACACACACACACACACACACACACACACACACACACACACACACACACACACACACACACACACATACACACACACACACACAAAAGGTTGCACGTTAGTCTTCATTAGAGCTCTGATTAGGAAATGAGCCCCTGAGCTGTAATTGGTATCGCTGATGTGACTCTCAGATGTCTTCAGTTCTCTTTCTTTCGCTCTCTTTCACTTTCTTTCATTCTTTCTCTCTCTTTCTTTCTCTCTTTGCCCATATCACCCATTTGTATTCCAAAACCAGCACGATGATAGTGAATGCGACTCTAGCAGTTGCAGATATCAAATCAAATCAAATTTTATTTGTCACATACACATGGTTAGCAGATGTTAATGCGAGTGTAGCGAAATGCTTGTGCTTCTAGTTCCGACAATGCAGTAATAACCAACAAGTAATCTAACTAACAATTCCAAAACTACTGTCTTATACACAGTGTAAGGGGATAAAGAATATGTACATAAAGATATATGAATGAGTGATGGTACAGAGCAGCATAGGCAAGATACAGTAGATGGTATCGAGTACAGTATATACATATGAGATGAGTATGTAAACAAAGTGGCATAGTTAAAGTGGCTAGTGATACATGTATTACATAAGGATGCAGTAGATGATATAGAGTACAGTATATACGTATGCATATGAGATGAATAATGTAGGGTATGTAACATTATATTAGGTAGCATTGTTTATAGTGGCTAGTGATATATTTTACATCATTTCCCATCAATTCCCATTATTAAAGTCGCTAGAGTTGAGTCAGTGTCAGTGTCAGTGTGTTGGCAGCAGCCACTCAATGTTAGTGGTGGCTGTTTAACAGTCTGATGGCCTTGAGATAGAAGCTGTTTTTCAGTCTCTCGGTCCCAGCTTTGATGCACTTGTACTGACCTCGCCTTCTGGATGATAGCGGGGTGAACAGGCAGTGGCTCGGGTGGTTGTTGTCCTTGATGATCTTTATGGCCTTCCTGTAACATCGGGTGGTGTAGGTGTCCTGGAGGGCAGGTAGTTTGCCCCCGGTGATGCGTTGTGCAGACCTCACTACCCTCTGGAGAGCCTTACAGTTGTGGGCGGAGCAGTTGCCGTACCAGGCGGTGATGCAGCCCGCCAGGATGCTCTCGATTGTGCATCTGTAGAAGTTTGTGAGTGCTTTTGGTGACAAGCCACATTTCTTCAGCCTCCTGAGGTTGAAGAGGCGCTGCTGCGCCTTCTTCACGATGCTGTCTGTGTGAGTGGACCAATTCAGTTTGTCTGTGATGTGTACGCCGAGGAACTTAAAACTTGCTACCCTCTCCACTACTGTTCCATCGATGTGGATAGGGGGGTGTTCCCTCTGCTGTTTCCTGAAGTCCACAATCATCTCCTTAGTTTTGTTGACGTTGAGTGTGAGGTTATTTTCCTGACACCACACTCCGAGGGCCCTCACCTCCTCCCTGTAGGCCGTCTCGTCGTTGTTGGTAATCAAGCCTACCACTGTTGTGTCATCCGCAAACTTGATGATTGAGTTGGAGGCGTGCGTGGCCACGCAATCGTGGTTGAACAGGGAGTACAGGAAAGGGCTCAGAACGCACCCTTGTGGGGCCCCAGTGTTCAGGATCAGCGGGGTGGAGATGTTGTTGCCTACCCTCACCACCTGGGGGCGGCCCGTCAGGAAGTCCAGTACCCAGTTGCACAGGGCGGGGTTGAGACCCAGGGTCTCGAGCTTGATGACGAGCTTGGAGGGTACTATGGTGTTGAATGCCGAGCTGTAGTCGATGAACAGCATTCTCACATAGGTATTCCTCTTGTCCAGATGGTTTAGGGCAGTGTGCAGTGTGGTTGAGATTGCATCGTCTGTGGACCTATTTGGGCGGTAAGCAAATTGGAGTGGGTCTAGGGTGTCAGGTAGGGTGGAGGTGATATGGTCCTTGACTAGTCTCTCAAAGCACTTCATGATGACGGAAGTGAGTGCTACGGGCGGTAGTCGTTTAGCTCAGTTACCTTAGATTTCTTGGGAACAGGAACAATGGTGGCCCTCTTGAAGCATGTGGGAACAGCAGACTGGTATAGGGATTGATTGAATATGTCCGTAAACACACCGGCCAGCTGGTCTGCGCATGCTCTGAGGGCGTGGCTGGGGATGCCGTCTGGGCCTGCAGCCTTGCGAGGGTTAACACGTTTAAATGTCTTACTCACCTCGGCTGCAGTGAAGGAGAGTCCGCATGTTTTCGTTGCAGGCCGTGTCAGTGGCACTGTATTGTCCTCAAAGCGGGCAAAAAAGTTATTTAGTCTGTCTGGGAGCAAGACATCCTGGTCCGTGACTGGGCTGGTTTTCTTCTTGTAGTCCGTGATTGACTGTAAACCCTGCCACATACCTCTTGTGTCTGAGCCGTTGAATTGAGATTCTACTTTGTCTCTGTACTGACGCTTAGCTTGTTTGATAGCCTTGCGGAGGGAGTAGCTGCACTGTTTGTATTCGGTCATGTTACCAGTCACCTTGCCTGATTAAAAGCAGTGGTTCGCGCTTTCAGTTTCACACGAATGCTGCCATCAATCCACGGTTTCTGGTTAGGGAATGTTTTAATCGTTGCTATGGGAACGACATCTTCAACGCACGTTCTAATGAACTCGCACACCGAATCAGCGTATTCGTCAATGTTGTTATCTGACGCAATACGAAACATATCCCAGTCCACGTGATGGAAGCAGTCTTGGAGTGTGGAGTCAGCTTGGTCGGACCAGCGTTGGACAGACCTCAGCGCGGGAGCTTCTTTTTTTAGTTTCTGTCTGTAGGCAGGGATCAACAAAATGGAGTCGTGGTCAGCTTTTCCGAAAGGAGGGCGGGGCAGGGCCTTATATGCGTCGCGGAAGTTAGAGTAACAATGATCCAAGGTTTTTCCACCCCTGGTTGCGCAATCGATATGCTGATAAAATTTAGGGAGTCTTGTTTTCAGATTAGCCTTGTTAAAATCCCCAGCTACAATGAATGCAGCCTCCGGATAAATGGATTCCAGTTTGCAAAGAGTCAAATAAAGTTTGTTCAGAGCCATCGATGTGTCTGCTTGGGGGGGGATATATACGGCTGTGATTATAATCGAAGAGAATTCTCTTGGTAGATAATGTGGTCGACATTTGATTGTGAGGAATTCTAAATCAGGTGAACAGAAGGATTTGAGTTCCTATATGTTTCTTTCATCACACCATGTCTCGTTAGCCATAAGGCATATGCCTCCGCCCCTCTTCTTACCAGAAAGATGTTTGTTTCTGTCGGCGCGATGCGCGGAGAAACCCGCTGGCTGCACCGCCTCCGATAGCGTCTCTCCAGTGAGCCATGTTTCCGTGAAGCAAAGAACGTTACAGTCTCTGATGTCCCTCTGGAATGCTACCCTTGCTCGGATTTCATCAACCTTGTTGTCAAGAGACTGGACACTGGCGAGAAGAATGCTAGGGAGTGGTGCACGATGTGCCCGTCTCCGGAGTCTGACCAGAAGACCGCCTCGTTTCCCTCTTTTACGGAGTCGTTTTTTGGGGTCGGCGCATGGGATCCATTCCGTTGTCCTGGTTGAAAGGCAGAACACAGGGTCCGCGTCGCGAAAATCATATTCTTGGTCGTACTGATGGTGAGTTGACGCTGATCTTATATTCAGTAGTTCTTCTCGACTGTATGTAATGAAACCTAAGATGACCTGGGGTACTAATGTAAGAAATGACACGTAAAAAAAACAAAAAACTGCATAGTTTCCTAGGAACGCGAAGCGAGGCGGCCATCTCTGACGGCGCTCTGTATACGCTGAGTGTAGAGACCATTAAGAACACTTTCCTAATATTGAGTTGCACCCCCCCCCCTTTTGCCCTCGGAACAGCCTCAATTCGTCGGGGCATGGACTCTACAAGGTGTCAAAGCGTTCCACAGGGACGCTGACCCATGTTGACTCCAATGCTTCCTACGGTTGTGTCATGTTCGCTGGATGTCCTTTGGGTGATGGACCATTCTTGATACACACAGGAAATTGTTGAGTGTGGAAAAACCCCAGCAGCGTTGCAGTTCTTGACATAAAATGGTGCGCCTGGCACCTACTACCATACCCCATTCCAAGGTACCTAAATCTTTTGTCTTGCCCATTCACCCTCTGAATGGCACACACACACAATCCATGTCTCAATTCTCTCAAGGCTTAAAAATCCTCCTTTAACCTGTCTCCTCCCCTTCATGGATTGAATTGCATTTAACAAGTGACATCCATAAGGGATCATGGCTTTCACCTGGGTTCGCCTGGTCAATCTATGTCATGGAAAGAGCAGGTGTCCTTAATGTTCCGTAATCTCAGTGTACGTTGGTTGGTGTTATACAAATATGTACTGTACAGACCTTGTTTTATGAGCACAATCTTCAGCCAAACATTGTACACCAGCACTGAATATTGATGAGATGGTGAACTCTTCGTTCCCTACTCACTCTCCTCCCCCTCCTCCCCCTTATTCCCACCATCTCTCTCTCCTATTCCCAGAAATGGATCTAAAACTCCTGTTAGAACTCCCAGACTCAGCAGCAGTCCAGAAGAATATCTGCCAAAGCGTGTGGATTGTGTTGACCTGAATGAGCACGGCTGTTCTCTCTACTACACTGACCTCTCTGTGACCAGGGGAAACCACCTCAGAACTGCCTGCATTGTGAAAGCGGAGTCTGACGTCATTCATATGTGTAGCTCTACGTTCAGTCTTTTAATAATATATATATAAAACAGCCTTCTCTGTTGGAACAGTCCCTGCATCAATATCCCATTCATATTTGATGAGTCTTCGTGCCTTAATGATAAAAGTAATTGACACAACGCTCTGGTGTTAAACTAACAGAGACACGCTGTAGCCCGGGGCACATTATTATCAGGGAATGGGACGTCAGCGACAGTGTGTAGACGAGGACTGTGTTTAGTACTAATGGTGCATGGGGCTCTTTAGGACAATTAAGAGTTGGGACGTCGGTTGTTAGGATGTCGCTCTGTTTCATGGATGTTTGCAATGCTGCTTCTTGTTGTGCCGTCACCTCTGTTTTATTATCGTGCTGCCGTTCATCTCATGTCGTTTCGATGCCATTTCAAATCAAATCAAAAGTTGACTTGTCACGTGCGCCGAACACAACACAACCTTACAGTGAAATGCTTACTTACAGGCTCTAACCAATAGTGCAGAAAAGGTATTAGGTGAATAATGGGTGAGTAAAGAAATAAAACAACAGTCAAAAGACAGTGAAAAATAACAGTAGCGAGGCTATAAAAGTAGCGAAGCTATAATACAGACACCGGTTAGCCAGGCTGATTGAGGTAGTATGTACATATAGATATGGTGACTATGCATATATGATAAACAGAGAGTAGCAGTAGAGTAAAAGAAGGGTTGGCGGGTGGTGGGTGGCAGGACACAGTGCAGATAGCCCGGTTAGCCAATGTGCGGGAGCACTGGTTGGTCTGACCAATTGAGGTAGTATGTCCATGAATGTATAGTTAAAGTGACTATGCATATATGATAAACAGAGAGGAGCAGCAGCGTAAAAGAGGGGTTGGGGGGGGGGGTCACACAATGCAAATAGTCCGTTTAGCCATTTCTCTTGTTCTGTTGTGAGGTCACCTCTCTTTTGTGTTGTAGTGATGTCATTTCTGTTGTTGTGATGTCATTTCCCTTGTGTTGTTGTGATGTCATTTCTCTTGTGATGTCACCTCTCGTGTGTTGTTGATGTAATTTATCTTGTGTTGTTGCGATGTCACTTCTCTTGAGTTGTTGTGATGTAATTGTTGATGTAAGGCTGCCCACTGTTTGGCTTCTTGGTTTCTAAACTCCCTTTCAATGAGCGATGCTCCACTTCCATCGGACTCCTTGTTAGTTCTTAGCGCCAGTAGATGATCAGATTTGGGTTGCTTTTATTTCCAATGGTGGAACACACAAACAAAACATTTCACACAGAGATATTAAAGTCCTACATTCACATGAGGATACTTAAAACCCTGCTGTTGTCACGGTTGTTGCAAGAACAGGACCAAGGCGCAGCGGATGTTGAGTTCCACATATTTATTATAAAGTGAAACTTAAGCCAAAAACAATAAATCAAATAAACGAACAACGGAAAGTGACTACGTGGTGCACATGCACAAACACAAAAATAATATCCCACAAACACAGGTGGGAAAAATAGTTACTTAAATATGATCCCCAATTAGAGACAACGATCATCTTCAAATAATATTTTTGCAGGAATCTCCTTGCGAATGATTTTGCCGAAGATTGTATCTTCGCCTGGCTGGGCAACCTGAGCTTTTGCTATCTCATCCGCCTCTAATTGGGAATCATACAAAAACACCAACATAGAAAATAAAACTAGAACACAACATAGAAATTATAAACTAGAATATCCCCTAGTCACGCCCTGACCTACTACACCATAGAGAAACAAGGGCTCTCTATGGTCAGGGCGTGACAGCTGTATTAAAAGTCTTATTTCAAATGATAGGAGTTGTAGCTTTTCTTATCTTAGATTGCGTTTAAAGAGTTTATGTATTAATTCAAAATTGGTCCAAAAAGCGGGATGAGCGGGGATGGAGAGGAGAGGATATGAGGGGCGTTGAGGAGAAGGGATGGAAGCAGAGGTCTAGATTAGTAGTCGTCTCAGGGCTGTAATGAAAAATAATTACTACTGTAAAGAATGGAAGCCTGATGACATGAGGTTGTCACTACATATCTTACCCTCTGCTCCACCTTTCCCCTCCCTCCTTCTCTCCTTCTTTTATTAATGAACAGTATGACTGACTCTCCCTCAGCTCTTCAAGAGGGGAATAATAATATGGTCTTCTAATGCCACTTCCCTCTAAATACTTAAGTGGCAGGTTAGTTGAACTTAAGCAGGAGGTTTGGAGAATTAACATAGCAAGGTTAAGAAAATGTTCAGGGAAAGAGTTAGGGTTAGGTTAGCTAAAATGATCTCCTAACCTGCTACGAAAAGGAGGAGCCGTACTCCGTCTAGTCACAACTGGACGAGACAGAGAAATGAAATGAATAATGAGAGAGTCAATCCTAATGCACAGTTAATTGACCCGGATGTGTTTTCCTCTCTTCTTGGAAAGCACTCTGAAGTCACCCGGTCCTTATGTCCACTTCTCATACTCGTCTGCCTCAAAACCACACCATCAAAACCCCCACTATCTCCTTCCTCCTTTATCTGATCAGGCATCGAGACAGAAATCCATTTTACAAGGGAGCCTTGCCTAGTGCTGTAGTTTAAACCAGGTCAGTAGATGAATACGAGGCTTATCTTGGAAGAGAGTAAATGCAGCGGTCATTCCAGGCAATGGATGAATGGATAGTGTCTTAGCTGACTAAGGACTCAAAAGATGAGAAAATACTCCTCAAAACAATCTTGGATCATATTATAAGTGTGTATTGTTTGTTGTGTGTGTGTGTGTGCTTGGCATTGCAACGTGAGGTTGAGCGTGTGGGATCAGAGTTTTGGTTGAAACGATACACGCAGGGCTAGGATTGGTGGATGGATTTGATTTTGATTGGATCACAACCCACCCAAAGCCCACATCTTCACATTGTGATTGTGGGTTTTATAAAACATCAGAGGACCACATTACAGAATATGTCTAAAGTCGTCCAATATGGGACCTTCCTTGCAGATGTGCTCTAGCCATTTAATGGGGATGAGTGGGTGAGTGTGGGGGCTATATATATTATCTGTCTGTCTTTGCAATTTCTCACCAAGGACTTTAAAGGCCAAATACAGACTTTTAAAAAAAATCTCAATATCAAATAATTTCAGTGTAACAATGAAATAACTTACTGTTATTTTGTTCAATTAAAATAAAAATGAAAAATAAGCAAAAATAGCTTCTTTGCCAAGAACAATTTCTAAAGCTAGAATTTTGTTCGGAGTGTCTGGGAGTGGTCTGAGTGAGGGATCTAATTGGACGAGGGATATGTTACCTGAAAACTAGCTGTTATTGGCAGGCAGGCTAAATCTCCATCCCACCAAAAAAGGCAGACATTTCAGGTGGTCCTTTCAAACATCTCTTACACTTACACTATCACTTTCACAATTTTACAGTAGTTATTCCAACTTCATAGTGTGAAATATATATAAAACACAGGAAATCACGTTTTTTTGACCACACTGCCCCTTTAATGATGGGAATTATGTGTGTTTGTCTAGAATGTTAAACTATGAATTATGTCAATGGTTGAAGCATGTTTGAGCTTTACTTTAGAATACTTGTCCTACAGACTTGGGTATATCAGGAGAAAGTGTTCCTAAAAATAGTATCATTTTGCATAACCATTTAATGCCTTGAATAGCCTCTGGTTCCTTGTGGAGCATTGCACCATGGGAGATTCTGTGGGGCGGATGGCATGATGAAAGCTGCAGTCCTTTCCCTCTCTGTGCAGGCAGCCCTTCATCCCAGCGGGACACTAAGCTGGGCGGAAAGAAGTTCGAGAAAAGTTTAATTTCCCGTCTTGTCAAAAGACAATGGCAGTTTAATTCAACTTGACATCTTGTTTAACACATATTAAATATGAATAACTCCATTTTAGAGAGATTCCCTTCTCACTCCAGTGATTGGAAGACTTAACAACAAATCAATGAAGTCTTTCTTTTGTCTTCTGGACCGAAGGTGACATCAATAGCCCTGAAATGAACACTGAGAGTCCTCTCTGGAGTTCAACCCCCAGAACGTGCCTTGGTGAAATGACAAGGACTTCCGAACTGCGTATATAAACAGGTACGTGGGCAGCAATTCATTTGATCCTGGCCTCATCTTGAATTATTGAAAAGCTTGTACAATTAATAGCTAATCCTATTCGATGGGTTCATGATCATAATGCCCATCCGTTCTGTATTTGAATATGCTAATCAAATTAATTGGCATCTATTATTCACGGTTATGTAATTGAAACATCTCTGCTTCTCTTCCCGTAGTGCCACTGTGTTCTCCCCACACAGCTCAAGGGGAAAATGACCACTGTAGATTGACTGTACTGGGAAAAGGGAGACGTGTTCTGCAGCTGATTCTGTTTAAAAAGCAAGATAGTGTGTGTTATATTCTGTTGTTTACTTGATATTTAATGATGTGTGTCTATTGACATATCATCTTGGTTAACCCAGAACTAAATTCTTGCTTAATTGGTCAGATGCTTGACTAATTCTGGGTCCATACATGTTAAGAGAAGAGATGAATAGATGCTTAAACGAGGAGCGTCACGAGAACGAGAAGCACCGCCCTCTCTTTTTGCAATTTACAGGCAAGTGTATGGGCCAAATGTCCCCTCCCCTTCCGAAATTTGAAATATGCTATTGTGTGAGTGATTGTGCGTGGGCGTTGTCAGGGATCGATTACAAGTTCACACAGTTCTTAGTACATTTTCTAGAGCTTCCAGGTATTTTATCTCTAACAATATTCTAAATTTAACGAAGGCCTTTCGTTAATGTAATGTGTTTAATCAGGCTGTGGCTGTGTGTGTCCTACTGTTAGAGCACAGACATGCACAACCTTTTTGTCTGTAGAAATGTCACTAATAAGACCCTCCACAGAGTCAACCTTCACAGCTATTATCCACAGCCACCTGCATTACCAATCAATTTAACAAGTGTGTGTGTGTGTGTGTGTGTGTGTGTGTGTGTGTGTGTGTGTGTGTGTGTGTGTGTGTGTGTGTGTGTGTGTGTGTGTGTGTGTGTGTGTGTGTGTGTGTGTGTGTGCGTGCACGTGCGTGTGGGTGGGTGTGTGAGCGTGTTTGAGAATGTGCGTGCGAGCCCGTGTGTATGCCTGCATGTGCCTCTCGTTCTCTCTCTCTCTCTTTCCTGCTCTCCCTCCCCTCCTCCTCTCCCTCAGGTCTGTCCATGACAAGTTAACCCCTCCACGAAGATAAGGATGATAATGTGTCAAGAGGTCAGAGGTGTGATGAGCACCTGTGAGCTCATTAACCAATGACAGGCAAGGTCTGGGGTCAAAGGTGAATCATTGTGTCGCATCTTGCCTGGCCACCTGTTAGTTTAGCCATGCAGACACACACACACACACACACACACACACACACACACACACACACACACACACACACACACACTCCTCTGTTGAATGCTCTCTCATTCGCCTTGTTATGTCAAGTGTGTTTACACACATTTTTATTTCCTCCTCAGTCAATTTAAACTTTTTATTAATTTGGATGCTGATGGAAAAGAGCAGAATGTCCAGACATTCTTCCTTTTATTAACATTATTTTATTCTCTAGGGCTCTTTTCAAGGGATTGATGTTGTTATATTATACTGTTTTCCCCTGTTACTTTTGCATGCGTTTTTCACCGTGATGTTGTTGCAGTCTCTGTTGTACTGACAGGGCTGAGGTATAATCTCCCATCTGGATGGCTGAACTGACAGCTGGAGGGTGAATTTGTCAATCGCCTTGATGATTAACTGAGACAGGCTGTTTTTAGGCTGTTTGAAGGAGACCAAGAGTGACAAACAAGAACAAACTTTTTTTTTCTCTACCTCTCATTCTCCCTCTCTCTCTCTCTCCCTCTCTCTCTCTCTCTCTCTCTCTCTCTCTCTCTCTCTCTCTCAATAACTTATTTCCTCTCTCTCCTTTTTAACCTCACCCTCTCTCACTTTCTCTCTTTATCTGACTCTGTCCAACTGTATCCCCCCCTCCCCTCTTTCTGTCTCTGTCTCCTCCTTTCACAGTGGATATGTTATTGAGAGCTCGTGATACGAGGTTGTGGTGTATGTATGTGTGTGAGTGTGTACACACACACCCTGGCTCTCTAGCTCAGCCAGCCTGGCCAGCGGATGCTGGACAGAGAGAGATAACCCTTGTGAAGAGACCTCCACTCCAGATTCACTGCCCTCCGATGATCTCCCTCTGTGATGTCATAATGGTAAAACAAATTGGCGTGGCAGAACCATCATTGTTTAGGGAATATTCCAATTTCTGCTCAATCTGTTTTTGTTGTTTTCCTTGTTTATCCATCCCAGAATTCACTTGAGCTCAGTTGCTGTAGAATGGAGTAATGTTTTATTCTTCCGTACGTATGAGTCTCTGAATCGGAGATGAAATTCCTCTCTGCCTATTTCACATTGTTTTTCTGGGTTAGAACTCTGTTTAACAGCACTCCGAAAGCACACACTGCTCTCAAAACCTGACAAGGACCATCTTGGGAGAAATTGCTTTTTTAAAGTTTGTTGCTAGAGAGATACCAGAGAAGATGATGAGGCGGGTTCCTGTAATTTATTGGCAAACAATCTTTTCCATCCGAGAGTCAGCATAGTTTTCCCTTCCCCTGCTACCTAACGAAAATTAGATCGCTGGATAACAATCAAAACAGAGGAAAGTGAATGACATGTAATTCCATTTGGGATTGCATCTGTCTACTTGCCTCCCTACAGAATGAAGTATTTCATTACACTTTGCTTGTATAAGATCAGATTTGGGTGTTAGTCTTTTATCCCTCTATTTATTTTCTTTTTTTTCTCTCTCATTCTTTCTTTCTTTCTTTCTGTTTCTTTCTTTTTTCACACATACACAAGCGCGCACACACACACACACACACACACACACACACACACACACACACACACACACACACACACACAATCCTCGTTAATGAGCAGACCACATGCCTACCACAAGGGTGTCTGGGAGCTCACAGCAAGAACACCAGAAACATAAACAATATAATGCTCTAAGGCAGAGTATCTATCTGTGTTCTGTACTAAGTCATGTTAATTCACTGTAATACAGGTGGAGGTTATTTAGCTATTTGAACAACAGATCATTATAACACAGCAGTAGACAGCCTCGGGTCTAAGGATCAGCAGAGAACATTCTCTCTTTCTCTCTCTCCTATATCCCTATTCTGTCTCTCTCTTTCTCTCTCTTTCAGATAACCCTGTTCTGTCTCTCTCTTTCTCTCTCTCTCCTATATCCCTGTTCTGTCTCTCTCTGTCTCTCTCCTATATACCTGTTCTGTCTCTCTCTGTCAATTCAATTCAATTCAATTCAATTCAATTCAAGGGCTTTATTGGCATCTGTCTCTCTCTCCTATAACCCTGTTCTGTCTCTCTCTTTCTCTCTCTCTCAGATAACCCTGTTCTGTCTCTCTCTGTCTCTGTCTCTCCTATATACCTGTTCTGTCTCTCTCTGTCTCTCTCTCCTATATCCCTGTTCTGTCTCTCTCTCTCTCTCCTATATCCCCGTTCTCTCTCTCTCTCCCTCTCTCTCTCTCCTATATCCCTGTTCTGTCTCTCTCTCTCTCTCTCATATATGCCTATTCTGTTTCTCTCTCTCTTTCATATATTCCTGTTCTGTCTCTCTCTCTCCTATATCCTTGTTCTGTCTCTCTCTGTCTCTCTCTCCTATATCCCTGTTCTGTCTCTCTCTGTCTCTCTCTCCTATATCCCTCTTCTGTCTCTCTCTGTCTCTCTCTCCTATATCCCTGTTCTGTCTCTCTCTCTCCTACATCCCGGTTCTGTCTCTCTCTGTCTCTCTCTCCTATATCCCTGTTCTGTCTCTCTCTGTCTCTCTCTCCTATATCCCTGTTCTCTCTCTCTCTCTCTCTCTCTCTCTCTCTCTCTCTCTTTCTCTCTCTCTCCTATATCCCTGTTCTGTCTCTCACTGTCTCTCTCCTATATCCCTGATCTGTCTCTCTTTGTCTCTCTCCTATATCCCTGTTCTGTCTCTCCTTGTCTCTCTCCTATATCCCTGTTCTGTCCCTCTCTCTCTCCTATATCCCTGTTCTGTCTCTCTCTCTTCTATATCCCTGTTCTGTCTCTCTCTCTCTCTCTCTCTCTCTCTCTCTCTCTCTCTCTCTCTCTCTCTCTCTCTCTCTCTCTCTCTCTCTCACTCTCTCCTATATCCCTGTTCTGTCTCTCTCTCTCTCTCTTTCTCTCGCTCTCTCGCTCTCTCCAATATCCCTGTTATGTGTCTCTCTCTCCTATATCCTTGTTCTCTCTCTCTCTCTCTCTCTCTCTCTCTCTCTCTCTCTCTCTCTTTCTCTCTCTCTCTCTCTCCCTCTCTCTCTCTCTCTCTCTCACGATCTACCTGCTTCCCACTAGGCTCCCCTGACCTCCCCTAGCTGGATATCCTTCCCCTATAGAAACCTGTGCTCATTAGCCATGGGTCAGGCTCAGAATGAACCTTACTTTGGACAGCACAGCACATCACAACCCTGCGATGTACAGGGTTAACACTATGTCAATCAACACCACCCAGTTCTTACTTCAATTAAATGAGTGAGAACACATTGGCTTCTCATTTGAATTGCTCCTTCAGTAAGATACTGTGGTATAGAGAAGAGTTATGTGATAAAAAAGGGCCTTATTGGATAAGTGTGTGATTCTAAAGGGGCGTGTGTGTGTGTGTGTGTGTGTGTGTGTGTGTGTGTGTGTGTGTGTGTGTGTGTGTGTGTGTGTGTGTGTGTGTGTGTGTGTGACATTCTAACTTGTACTGTTAAGGCGAGGTTGCAGGTTCTACCAACTAAATACAACCCAGCACTTTTGGTACCTTGTTTCGTTTTGTTTATCACAGTTGTCAAATGTAATTGCGTCTCTTGCACACGTTGTTAATGGTTGCCGTCCATACGTCTGGTTGGCCTTATAGCTACTGTGGTGATACAGACAGTCCAAAAAATGAGTGCAATTTCTTTCTCTTGTCAGTGGAGGATAGTTTGATGTTGATGATGATGCGTTTTCTTATATTCCAAATATGCCAGCTGTTGTTGTTGTGGGGGAGGCCACAGGGAGGTGCTCATTTTGGAAGTTGGATGCTCTTTTGACTATTTTTTTAATTTGAACCTTTATTCAACAAGGCAAGTCAGTTAAGAACAAATTCTTAGTTACAATGACTGCCTACCCCGGCCAAACACGGACAACGCTGGGCCAATTGTGCACCGCCCTATGGGACTCCCAATCCCGGCCGTATGTGAGGCAGCCTGGATTCGAACAAGGGACTGCAGTGACGCCGCTTGCACTGAGGTGCAGTGCCTTGGACCGCGGTGACACTCAGGAGCCCTCTTACAAGGGCCTTTGCTCCCAAGTAGCTGCCAGCCCCTCGTGTCGCGTCTGAACATACTTGGTCGTCGGTGCAAACTTGCGGTGCCGCTACTTGGGAGTCTCGGTGCGTAGGCTGACAAGGGGCGAAGGACAAGAGGCGGAGCAGCTAGCGAGGTACTGCTATGTGTCGGCAGTCATAGGCAGCCTAGCTGTACAGGTTAGCCGTGTCCTTAGACATTTTGGAATCCTTGTTGACTGTAATACGATTTGTGGATTCAAATCAAGCACTTCAACGTGCGCGCACGTGCGTGCATGTCGACGTCTGCGGGTTAGCACGGTATGCATGTTGTAGTCGTAGACATGTTCTCAGAACTTGTGGAATGAAAGTGCTTTATATGCAAATGGGGATGATTGCTAGAACAGAACGGCTTTAAATGGAAACGATCGTCACTGGAGCGTGAGCCCTGACGAGATAAACACGAATCAAAGGCTTTGCCTCAAAGTGTCGAGAGGGGTAGAGCGCCCAGTCACACACTAACATGTACTCTGTAGCTGAGTGAGAGGAAAGCTGAGGAGATGGGAGGATGTGGCTTGGTTGTGGCTGGGAAGTGGAACGGGGAGAGGGAGTGACTGTGAGGATTTGGGGTCAGACTGAGGGTGAGGTGAGGTCGAGGAAGGAGGTTTGGTTACGGTGAGTTTTGGGGATAGGTGAGATTGAGGTTTGAGTTTGGCGAAGATGAGTTTGAGGGTTAGGTTAGGTGTGGCGGTGGGGGAGTTGTAGTGGGAGTTAGTCGAGACTGTTGAGTTGAGTTGAGACTGAGGGAGGTAGCAGATGTCACAGGGAGTTATTCACACAACACTGGACAAGGGATATCCCAGAGGGCCTTAAACTGTACAGGGCAGCAGTGAACCCTAAAGTCAATCAGAGTAGTGTTACAGGGCAGAGGGGGGGAGTAGGACAGAGGAGTGATTTAGAGGCAGAGAGGGAGGGGGGGAGGAACGCAAGATGGTGCTTTTGGGCAGAGAGGTAGGGAGGGATGCTTTGTCCTTGTATGTCCTTCAATAGGCTACCCTAGAGATGAAAGGGGAGCTCTCTCTCTCTCGCTCTCTCTCTCAAGTCCACTCATCAAAAATAAAGAGAGATTCATTTAGATCAGCAACAGTGCACTGGAACTAGCTGGCTGTGAGAGTAGATGACTGTTTGCTCGAAGATGGTAAAGGATCATGTTTTGAATAACATGCCATGTGAGAGGATAGCTTTGTGTGTGTGTGTGTGTGTGTGTGTGTGTGTGTGTGTGTGTGTGTGTGTGTGTGTGTGTGTGTGTGTGTGTGTGTGTGTGTGTGTGTGTGTGTGTGTGTGTGTGTGTGTGTGTGTGTGTGAGAGAGAGACTACTATGGGGGTGTGCAATAAGACATTCAGAACGTATTCAGAACGAACAGACTGAGTGAATGAACAGAATGTGACTGAGTCCTACCACACAGAGGATCCTCATTTCCCATATAGCAGCCTGGATGATTGGAAGTGACCTGAGGTATCCAACATTGTGCGTGCTCCTTTTGCATGAGCTTACTGTGAATGTCTGTGTGCATGTGAGTGACTGAGGATGAAGCGTGAGGCACTTCTCCTCCGTAATTCTCGGAGCTCCGTTTGTCTTGTAACTCAATAATCCTTCTGTCACAAGCCATTCATCAAACCACACAGAGAGCTATAGGTTTTAATCACCTCTCATCTCCTCCTCTGCTTCCTTGGCTGTGTTGCCGCGTGGATAAAATATGCATAAGGTGGATATTGATTACAATATCTGTGTGTCATCATTACTCTGCTATATTACAGTTCATTACGGAGCCAGAGACTGAAGGATACTGTTATCAGGAAGTAAGTACGGGAGGCAGGGAATGATTAACCAATGCTTCGTCCATTGGAGTGATGACACTGATTGGCTCAGCCTGCTGTCAGTCATCCATCAGGCTTTCATTGGTATTAGCATAATTCAATAAGGAAGTGAGTGATGGCCTGATAATAGACACAGCAGCACGGTACTGATGATAGGGCTGTATTGTGTACAGGACAGTAATACAAGGAAGACTGGTAAGAGAGATTTGCTGAGTACATCGTTTTACATAAAGAACAGCCTAATGCATTCGTCAGTCTATCTGGATAGATCTGAAACACACCCTAGCACTCAAATTTGTTTATTCATTTAGACTCTAAGGCGGTGTTTACACAGTCAGTCCAATTCTGATCTTTTTACGAATTATTGGCAAAAGATTGGATCTGATTTGTCAAAAGACAAAAGACATTTGGCAAAAGATCAGAATTGGGCTGCATGGGTAAATGCAGTCAAAGGAGTTTAGTTTATCTTTATTGGCTGACCGAAGTACCATTTTCAAAGTTGGTCCCTGACTATTACAGGTGTGCAGGACTGGGCTGAGAGGTCTTGACAGGAAATGTGTAAAGATGAAAGAAACATTTGGATCGTGGCTTGGATATGACCATAATCTGAGACAAACCCGAAGCTTCTCTGTGTGTCTGAGTTTGTATGTGGAATACTGATGAATATACTGTATGACTGAAGCAAAAGGAAGGAAGGGGTAGAGGTGTGTGTGTGTGTGTGTCTATGTGTGTGTACACAGTATCCGCCTGCAGGCAAAGGGATGAAGAACAGGAGGGTAGAGGTGTGTGTGCGTGTGCGTGTGTGTGTGTGTGCGCGCATCTGCGTGCGAGTGAAAGAGTGAGTGAGTGTGTGTGTGTGTCTGTGTTTGTATGCGTGTAAGGGATGGTGGTTACCTAGAACTTAAACTATTAATTCCAAATATAACTTCCACGTGTGACACAGCCCCAACATACACACCTTTGGAATTCCAAAACGAACCAACGCACTCAGACAGCACTTTACCTAAGATTGTATGGGTGAACGCACGCATGGGAGCCCGCCCTGTGACATTCGTTCAGAGTTGCTGGATTACGTTCCCAAGCAGTCCTCACCTCAGAGTCTCGTCCATATGGATGAGATATCTCTCTCATATTTCTCTAGGCATTCCGACAGTGTGCGAGTGTGGTATTAAGGCTACTCCGGGCTCTATCTTCGGCGTGCACTAAGGAGGCGCAAGTGTCAAATGCATGTTAGTTCGCAATTCCATCATTAAAAACAAAACCGGTCCACTGGCATTTTCCAGCTCTAACGCCAGGTTCGGCAATTTACCTGTCTAACATCATCTCTTTTGTGCTGATGTGGGAGAGGTGGCAATATTTGAAGTGTGACCTTAAAAAAAAAGCCACCATTTTATTCAGCGCTAATTGAACTTTTTTAGATCCCCAAAAAGCAGGACTTAACCGTAGCCCAGTTGATAATGGCATGAAGCGCAGCCTATCCAGCCATGATGCACAGTGGAAAAGAGATGTGCCTTTTGTGCCGGTGAATGTCCTATTTAGAAACCTTTTAAAAAACGATTGGTTTCCCCCCATTTCGTCTAATTTGATTATAAACCAAGCGTAGCCTAACCTGGTTTAGCGGAATCACTTAGGTGTAACGTTTTATCCAAGGCCATTAGCAAAGTAGCCTATGAATAAATGGTTTTAAATGGTCTACTGAGAGTGCTTTGAAATATTTGTTTATTTTTTGGCCATCAGGCTTTTTCATAATTCACAATTCACATACCTGCACACTTAATTTCGCTTGTTCAAGTAGGCTATCCAGCCTCATTTTCAAAGAGCGCCCCTCGACCGATTACCAAGGTCACGCTCCTCCAGTCCAAACTATTCAGTCCTCCTAGAATGACATATTAATACAATGCATTCGGAAAGCACTCAGACCCCTTGACTTTTCCCACATTTCATTACATTACAGCCGTATTCTGAAATGGATTCAATCAAATAATTCCTCAGAAATCTACACACAATAGCCCCATAATAACAAAGAGAAAACAGGTTTTTATACATTGTTTGCAAATGTATTAAATATAAAAAACAGAAATACCTTATTTACATAAGTATTCAGACCCTTTGCTATGAGACTCAAAATTGAGCTCAGGTGCATCCTGTTTACATTGATCCTCCTTGAGATGTTTCTACAACTTGATTGCCAAGAGGTCGAAGGAATTGTCCATAGAGCTCTGAGATGGGATTGTGTCCAGGCACAGATCTGGGGAAGGGTACCAAAACATTTCTTCAGCATTGAAGGTACCCAAGAACACAGTCGCCTCCATCATGGAATAAGTTTGAAAACAGCAAGACTTTTCCTAGAGCTGGCAACTCGGGCCAAACTGAGCAATCGGGGAAGAAGGGCCTTGGTCACAGAGGTGACCAAGAACATGATGGTAACTCTGAAAGAGATCTAGAGTTCCTCTGTGGAGATGGAAAAACCTTCCAGAAGGACTACCATCTCTGTGGCACTCCACCAATCAGGCCTTTATGGTAGAGTGTCCAGACGGAAGCCACTCCTCAGTAAAAGGCACGACAGCCTGCTTGGACTCTCAGACCATGAGAAACAAGATTCTCTGGTCTGATGAAACCAAGATTGAACTATTTTGCCTGAATGGCAAGCATCACGTCTGGACGAAACATGGCACCATCCCTACGGTGAAGCATGGTGGTGGCAGATGTTTTTCAGCAGCAGGGACTGGGAGACTAGTCAGCATCGAGGTAAAGATGAACGGAGCAAAGTACAGAGAGATCCTTGATGAGAATCTGCTCCAGAGCGCTCAGGACCTCAGACTGAGGTGAAGGTTCACCTTCCAACAGGACAACGACCCTAAGCATACAGCCAAGACAATGCAGGAGTGGCTTCGAGACAAGTCTCTGAATGTCCTTGAGTGGCCCAGCCAGAGCCCGGACTTGAACCTGATCAAACATCTCTGGAGAGACCTGAAAATAGATGTGCAGCAACGCTACCTATCCAATCTGACAGAGCTTGAGAGGATCTGCAGAGAAAGGAAGTCCGCAACTACGGGTATGTAAAGCTTGTAGCATCATGTAATCGCTGCCAAAAGTGCTTCAACAAAGTACTGAGTAAAGGGTCTGAATACTTGTGTAAACATGATATTTAATGGTATAGGCCTAGGCTAAATTTTGCTTATTGAGAACATGCCTCAGACACAATACAATCGACGGAAGCCTAGTAATTCTTATTTAGCAGAATTATGATCCGTAAAGACATATACGGCTAGGCTTGTTGAAGCCAATTACAACAATGTTGCCTGCCAACACTCCAAATGTAGGCTATTGAGCAAACACAGATTTTTGTTTTGTTATTACTTGTTACCGTAGCCTATGCTATGTAATAAACTGTAGTATCAATCCACTATGGACCAGGATTAGAATATTCCTCCCAGCCGAAATGGAGTTGATGACAACGCAAAGACCATCAATAACCTTCAAAACTTGAGCTAAAACGCATGCGTGTTAAGCCATGGAATGTGTTCATTGGCCAATTAGTGGCCAAGCCCTCGTCACACCTACAGCTTGTTTATTCATTAAAACCCAGCCCTTTCACGCCATCGCCAGCTACTCCACTCATAATTCCGGCTGTGAAAATAGCAAAACAAATCTCCGACACACCCCCTGACCTATGGCGCTACCGCCAGCTCTTTGCCATTGCGTTAGGTTTGTTCAAATCGAGCCCATTGTCATTGTCTCTCCCTTGACCTTCGTTCTGGACCTCCTCTTCTCTTTTCACCCTCTCACTCATCTTTCCCTGGCACTTACTTTTCCCCACTTTGGTTAAAGGTCCAATGCAGCTGTTTTTATCTCAATATCAAATCATTTCGGAGTAACAATTAAGTGCCTTACTGTAAAATTGTCAAAGTGAAACAAAAATAGCAATTTCTCAAGCAAGAATTTTTCGAGGACTGTCTGGGAGCGGTCTGAGTGGGGAGGGAAAAGGGCAAAACTAGCTGTTATTTGCGGTCTGTTTACAAATTTACCGCCTGTTGATGTCACCAGAAAGGCCAAAACTCGATCCCACTAAAACAGGCAGAAATTTCAGGCAGTCTTTACATTAATAGGGAAATGGCATTTTCGTCATTATCACAATTTCACAGTATTATTCCAACCTCATAGTGTGGAAATATTTACATTTACATTTAAGTCATTTAGCAGATATATAAAATACAGTGCAATCATGTTTTTGACTGCACTGAGCCTTTAAACTGATTCTCTCACTTCATGGTTGTCTTCGAACTCTGCATGAAGGCTATTTGTTCTCTCCACACTTAAGGAGGCTCCTGGTGAGAGGAAGGAACTGTTGTTTGTTGCTTGGTAAACATCCTCTCTGCAGTGTCTGTAATGAGGTTGTTAGCTGTCCTTCCTCCTGCTAGCCAGGATTAGCCTGTTTTCTCAGTGTGTGTGTGTGTGCGCTAGTTAGGTCAGATGGGACCTCAGGGCTGTTGGCTTGTTTATTTTCACTGTGTGTGTGTGTGTGTGTGTTATTTTGTGGTCTGAGGTAGATGAGGTTCGGCAATTGACCTGTCTTATATCAGCTCGCTTGCACTCAGACGGGAAGGGCGGAGACATGGGAAGGAAATACATGATCCAAAGTGATCATTTCAGCAAAGTGCAAATTTCAGGTATTGCTGATAGGGATATTTAAGACCAACCACAAGCTGGTTTTAGTGGTAACGCAGTTTGTTATGGCATGAATCTTGACAGGGGAAATGCAGCCTATCCAGCCGTGATGCACTTTGCCCGTACGCGCATGGAACATGAGTAGCCTAATGTGCTTTAGGTGCCTTTATACTGTACCTCATATTTAGAAATGTAAAAAATGTGTTTTTTCCTGTTTTGTTTTATTTTGTTAAAAACCAAGCATAGCCTCCCCTTTTTTTGTCCTGCCCAATGCAATCACAAAGTAGTCGAGATGGCCGATAAAGGGTTTGGCTCCTGAAACCTCTTGGAAATGAAGCTTAATCACCGAAGCTTTATTAGAGTATAAAGTTTGAGAGTAAAACAGTGAGCTGACATTCCCTTTTTATCTCCACTTTGTAAGCAGGTCCACATTATTTTAGCCATGCAGGGCCCATTTAGCACGTGCCTAAAACCCTCTCCATGATGTAGGCTACGTGTCCATGCCCATCATGAAACGAGAGATTAGAACCTCGGCGAATACCAGTAACCTGCAAAAATGGATCGTTTTTTCCCCTTTCATATGTTCAAAACCCAAGCCCTTTCTTAAGCCTACTATAAAGAAGGCTGGTTCAAAAGCAATATGTGTCTTATTTATCCTGCTGATTTTATGATATAATTACATTTTACGTTTATTTATTGTTGTTGTTATAAAAAAAAACAGATTGATTGTAATAAAATGAAATGAAAAACAAGCAATCTTATTAGAATGATTCACCTCCCTGGTATTTATGGGTGCATCGTCCGTAGGGCACATGCAATGCATTGTCTGGAGATGTGTGAACGTGATCTGATCTGTAAAATGGTTACAATTATGTTCATATAACATAGGCCTATTTGGTAGCAGCATGAGTGGATATTCTCACTTACAGATGGGGCCTGTAAGTGTGACATGGCTATTTAAAGCAAGTTGTTGTTTTGTTTAGAATTAGATTAGAATTATTCATGATCTTTTTATGCCTTATCAATGCATTTAATCTTGCTTATTGGCAATGTTTTGCGTGTCCATGCTCAGCCATAATGCAATTTACAGTAGGCCTAGCACCTATATCAGTGTTAGTGCTATTGAAGCTATGCAATAACTTAGAACAATCAGTGGCAATTTCAGCATGTAAATCTTGGTGAGGCAAAAAAAAAAAAGTGGGATGCATGCCAGCAAAGCCACTACACAACTACTATAACGATGACAAACGGTTCCCACAAACTGTTAGGACCTACATAAAGCTGTCCCAACAGCAGTCCCAACACCTTACCACTGCTACACCTGGCTATCAGTGGAACCTTGTCAGGCAGCAAAACAGTTCATTCAGCCTCATTTACTGCCACCAAGTCAGAACCATAGGATAAATAAAGGGGGCATACAAGCAGACAATGAAAGCTCTTACAATATTCGATGACTACATTTCTCAAAAACAGGTTATAGGCTAGATGTGCACCACCGAGTCAGAACAGTAGTCGAAATTAAGAGGTGAAAATATACCAAATTATTAGGGTGAGGCACATGGGCTACTACATGTGCAGCAAAATGCTTATGTTCCTAGTTCCTATCAATCAAAACAGTAAATGTCAAACAAACACACAATAATCCCAAATAAAAAATATATAACAAATGCAGTACAGCAGTAGATATATAAATATTATACAAACATTATCAAAGTTTCCAGTGTTCAATGACTAACCGGCTAGTGTCAGTGCCTAAGGTGCAGGGTAGAGTACCCGGTGGTAACCGGCTAGGGACAGTGCCTAAAGGGCAGAGTTGTGTACTGGGTGGAGGGCACGGTACTGGACGGAAGCTGGCTAGTGGTGGCTGTTTAACAGTCTGATGGCCTGGAGATAGAAGCTGTTTATCAGTGTCTCAGTCCCAGCTTTGATGCACCTTTACTGTCTCCGCCTTCTAGATGCTAGTGGGGTAAACAGGCCATGCCTCCTTAATGATCTTCTTGGCCTTCCGGTGACACCAGTTGCTGTAGATCCTCCTGGAGGGCAGGCAGTGTGCCCCTGATGGTGCATTGGGCTGACCGCACCACCCTCTGGAGAGCCATGTGGTTGCGGACGGTGCAATTGTCATACCAGGTGTAGATACAACCTGACAGGATGCTCTCAATTGTGAATCTCTAGAAGTTTGTGAGGGTCTGAGGGGACAAGACACATTTCTTCATGAGAGTGACATGAGAGTTCAGGCCTGTTTAATCTCGCTTTCAGTGTGCTGCGTTGTAGCTAGCTGGGTAGTGTCATGACGTTGGCCTGGGGGTAGGTTTATGACAGTCATAAATACCTCTTCCCCCCTTTTTCCTCTCTCTACCCTACTGATGTTACATTTGCAAACCCCTTTGGTTAACATGGAGATTCTGGGAACATCAGAAGGCGGGGGGAAATGAACTATATTCTGGTAATCCGACCAATTGAACATATGCGGTGGTACTTAATGAATATGATGTCAGTTCGGTTGTCATCTAAGACATTCTCATCAATGATAAGATGATATAAACTGTACAGTGGAAAGTCTACACATCAGAGTTATCGGATTCACATGGAATTGTTGTTCAATTTAAATGTTTGAATATTAAATTATTCGTGATGGGATGAAATGTGATTTTAGCTTCTAAAATGTGAGATTTGGGTTTTCAAAAGGTTAGGGCTATGCTCAATCAGTGGCCCGCCCCTGTGAAGGGACATGGGCTATAAAACTTTTCAACCACGCCCTCCTCTCCCTTCCTATATAAATCCTTGACAACAATGTAACCTCCTGTTCTGAGGATGTGAGGACGACGGTCCGATGTCAGAATGGTTCAGATAATAACTACAGAATGAAACCAACATCACCATGAGCTTTGGTTGCGAATGGTATGAACTTTGAACTCTTATTCTCTACAGAAGTGATACCTCCTAGCCGTTGAGTTAGCAACAGCAGCTGCATACGCAGGTAAGGAAGGAACAGACAGAGTATCCCGTCTACCACACAACGACGTTACTACAACGTACCCAATTTACCAGCAGAGACATTCTTCAAAGGACAAAGGACTCGGTTGGGCAACACGGCCTTCCATCTACCACCAACTTACCGAAGCGCAGCTGAGAGTAAATATTTATTGCATTTTCCTTTTCCAAATGGGCGGTAATTTAGAATGCATAAGATACTGTATTTATGATAGCACAGCTTCTCCCTGTGTCCCTCAGTCTTCCCGCTCTTTCACTCAAACCCAGCCCCTTTTCTTTTGTGTAACAAGTGTCATATCTGTTCCGCCCGCTAGGGACGTTTTCCTTTATGACGTAATTTATAATCAAGTTATGATTAATTATGTGTATGTATAATTCTGTGTGATTAGTTGGGTATTTAGTAAATAAATAATTACACCCAATTTTGTATTGCTGATTCAACTTGTTAGGCAGGGTTCATGCAGATAACCAAGATTTTACAACTTTCAGATGAGACTGAATTAAGGTGAGGATTAATATTGACTGCTATTGATGTAAAATATTACTAGGTCTTTAAGAGTTTCTTCAGAAGATAACAGCTCTATAAATATTATTTAATGGTGCCCCGACTCTCTAGTTAATTACATTTACATGATTAGCTCAATCAGATAATATTAATTACGGAGAAATTATTTTATAGAATAGCATGTCATATCACTTAATCCGGCATAGCCAAAGACACGACAGTGGGCTAATTGAGGCAACGTTTTCCCCTGTCCTTAGCTACACAATAACTTTTTTTTCAATGTATATATTTTTTAAATAAAATCTCAATCAAAATCCACTCCAGATACAAGCGTATACATACAAACAACAAATTAAAGACGCACACAAACAATGACTACATATCATCTGCCCAGAAATGCATGCTCACACCCCCATCCCTATTGCCTGCATTATTGTTTGCCACTTGGCCTTATTAAATTTAACCAATTTGTTTTTCCTCAGTCACTCATGAGATTTTTCCATTGTGTTTATGATGACTGATTGATTTCCACGTTTTTAGTATACGTTTTTTTGTGATGAGAAGAAAATCGTCCAGCCTATTGGGTCTCATTACAACCCTGTATGCCATGTCTTGAAATATGCAGACAAACGCATTAAAGGTTTACATTATAATACTTCTGACAACCAACTTCCTAGTTCCGCCCACAACCTCTGGACTTTATAGCATTCCCAAAAAGTATGGATTATTGAGTCATTATTAGTTTTACCTTAAGACATGACTCTGCCGTTGTGCTGTAGAATTTGTTAATTTTGTCTCTTGTATTAATATATTCTATATATTAGATTATAGTGGATTAAGCGTACATTTTCATTAACTGCAATTTTGTTAGTTATGCTCCAACTTTCCTTCCATCTTGTGCCAGCATCAGTTCTTTTTAAGTCTTGGTTCCAACAGTGTATATTGTTTTCTAAGAGATTGTCAATTAGATGTGCTCTCTGCAAGGTTTTGTATATTTTCCCTATCATATGAAGATCATTTTCTGACTCAAATAAGATTCCCTCAAGGTTGTTCTGATTTCCAAAATGTTTCAAATCGACATTTTGTGAAATGTAACTGTTAAATTGCATGTCATTTGAAACTATTTGGTCAGTTCAAAACGTACAATTATTTCCATGACAGAATTAAAAATAATTTCCTGTTACCAAGTAATGTATGGTTTCTATACCTTTAGTTTTCCATGTGGACCAATTTAACAGTCAATTCTGAAAAGCTATCCAAGGATTGTTCCATGAGGTTGTGTTTTTAGAGTGTGATATTGGTTATTGTAGAATACATTTCATTTCCTTCCATATTGTTCTTAACTATGAAGTTGTTATTGTTCTAAACTTTATCCTTTGAAACTAGACACTTAAAAAGTTTCTGGGCATGAGCATGCTCATCTTCAATATGTACCCATTGTTCCTCTTTAGTGCATTTAACCAGACATCATGTCGCAAGTAAAAGCCTTGGATAGCAAGGAAGGTTAAAACCACCCTCAGACGTTTTATTCTATGAATTGTCTTTGCCCATATAAAGTGGTATAACTGAGTATACTTTTTCAAAGAATGTCTTCGGTGGGGTAATTGGTATTAATCGAACATTAAATACAGAAACTTTGCCTTAGTTTATTTGTACCTGTAGGATTTATGGGAAGATTATTCAATCTAATTAGATCTGCTTTCATATGGTTGAGTAATGGAATAAATGTATATGTATATATTTGTTGTTTGTTTTCACTTATTAAGTATTGTAATTATTTCATCTTTTTTTGTGGTCCACTTAAGGGATTGCTGAACATTGTGAGTTATTGTTTTTCCTTTCCTATTGCCATTATATCTCCTGAAAATATGTTTTGCAAAAGGGGCATTGAGTTTTCAATATTGGTCAGGTATATCAGGAGATCATCTGCAAATAAGGCTAGTTTATATCCATGTTTACCAATACTGATACCTGTTACGTTTGGGTCCTGTCTAATTCTTTCTGCAAGTGGTTCAATTCAAATCAAATCAAATTTTATTTGTCACATACACATGGTTAGCAGATGTTAGTGCGAGTGTAGCGAAATGCTTGTGCTTCTAGTTCCGACAATGCAGTAATAACCAACAAGTAATCTAGCTAACAATTCCAAAACTACTACCTTATAGACACAAGTGTAAGGGGATAAAGAATATGTACATAAAGATATATGAATGAGTGATGGTACAGAGCGGCATAGGCAAGATACAGTAGATGGTATTGAGTGCAGTATATACATATGAGATGAGTATGTAAACAAAGTGGCATAGTTAAAGTGGCTAGTGATACATGTATTACATAAGGATGCAGTAGATGATGTAGAGTGCAGTTTTTCGTATACATATGAGATGAATAATGTAGGGTATGTAAACATTATATTAGGTAGCATTGTTTAAAGTGGCTAGTGATATATTTTACATCATTTCCCATCAATTCCCATTATTAAAGTGGCTGGAGTTGAGTCAGTATGTTGGCAGCAGCCACTCAATGTTAGTGGTGGCTGTTTAACAGTCTGATGGCCTTGAGATAGAAGCTGTTTTTCAGTCTCTCGGTCCCAGCTTTGATGCACCTGTACTGACCTCGCCTTCTGGATGATAGCGGGGTGAACAGGCAGTGGCTCGGGTGGTTGCTGTCCTTGATGATCTTTATGGCCTTCCTGTGACATCGGGTGGTGTAGGTGTCCTGGAGGGCAGGTAGTTTGCCCCCGGTGATGCGTTGTGCAGACCTCACTACCCTCTGGAGAGCCTTACGGTTGTGGGCGGAGCAGTTGCCGTACCAGGCGGTGATACAGCCCGACAGGATGCTCTCGATTGTGCATCTGTAGAAGTTTGTGAGTGCTTTTGGTGACAAGCCGAATTTCTTCAGCCTCCTGAGGTTGAAGAGGCGCTGCTGCGCCTTCTTCACGATGCTGTCTGTGTGGGTGGACCAATTCAGTTTGTCTGTGATGTGTACGCCGAGGAACTTAAAACTTACTACCCTCTCCACTACTGTTCCATCGATGTGGATAGGGGGGTGTTCCCTCTGCTGTTTCCTGAAGTCCACAATCATCTCCTTCGTTTTGTTGACGTTGAGTGTGAGGTTATTTTCCTGACACCACACTCCGAGGGCCCTCAACTCCCTGTAGGCCGTCTCGTCGTTGTTGGTAATCAAGCCTACCACTGTTGTGTCGTCCGCAAACTTGATGATTGAGTTGGAGGCTTGCGTGGCCACGCAGTCGTGGGTGAACTGGGAGTACAGGAGAGGGCTCAGAACGCACCCTTGTGGGGCCCCAGTGTTGAGGATCAGCGGGGTGGAGATGTTATTGCCTACCCTCACCACCTGGGGGCGGCCCGTCAGGAAGTCCAGTACCCAGTTGCACAGGGCGGGGTCGAGACCCAGGGTCTCGAGCTTGATGACGAGCTTGGAAGGCACTATGGTGTTAAATGCCGAGCTGTAGTCGATGAACAGCATTTTCACATAGGTATTCCTCTTGTCCAGATGGGTTAGGGCAGTGTGCAGTGTGGTTGAGATTGCATCGTCTGTGGACCTATTTGGGCGGTAAGCAAATTGGAGTGGGACTAGGGTGTCAGGTAGGGTGGAGGTGATATGGTCCTTGACTAGTCTCTCAAAGCACTTCATGATGACGGAAGTGAGTGCTACGGGGCGGTAGTCGTTGAGCTCAGTTACCTTAGCTTTCTTAGGAACAGGAACAATGGTGGCCCTCTTGAAGCATGTGGGAACAACAGACTGGGATAGGAATTGATTGAATATGTCCGTAAACACACCAGCCAGCTGGTCTGCGCATGCTCTGAGGGCGCGGCTGGGGATGCCGTCTGGGCCTGCAGCCTTGCGAGGGTTGACACGTTTAAATGTTTTCCTCACGTCGGCTGCAGTGAAGGAGAGTCTGCATGTTTTAGTTGCGGGCAGTGTCAGTGGCACTGTATTGTCCTCAAAGCGGGCAAAAAAGTGATTTAGTCTGCCTGGGAGCAAGACATCCTGGTCCGTGACTGGGCTGGTTTTCTTCTTGTAGTCCGTGATTGACTGTAGACCCTGCCACATACCTCTTGTGTCTGAGCCGTTGAATTGAGATTCTACTTTGTCTCTATACTGACGCTAGGCTTGTTTGATTGCCTTGCGGAGGGAATAGTTACACTGTTTGTATTCGGTCATGTTTCCAGTCACCTTGCCCTGATTAAAAGCAGTGGTTCGCGCTTTCAGTTTCACGCGAATGCTGCCATCAATCCACGGTTTCTGGTTTCTGGTTTCTGGTTTTGAGAACCGATCCACAACGACCACGATCGTCGTGTTCCCCTGAGACAGGGGAAGATCAGTAAGAAAATCCACCGATAGATGGGACCACGGCCGTTGTGGACCGGGGAGGGGTTGTAATTTCCCTCGTGTCAAGTGCCTAGAAGCCTTACACTGAGCGCACACCGAACAGGAGGAGACATAGAATCGCACGTCTCTCAACAAGGTAGGCCACCCGTACTTCCCTCTAAGACCTCGCACAGTCCTCGAAATACCCGGGTGACCTGACGAGGGTAGACTATGAGCCCACCGAATCAATTGATCACGTACAGCGAGCGACACATACCTACGACCCTCCGGGCACTGTGGAGGCACAGGTTCCTCCCTTAGTGCCCGCTCGATGTCCGCGTCCACCTCCCATACTACCGGTGCTACCAGCTTGGCAGCCAGAATGATGGGAGTAGGATCGATGGACCGGTCATCAGTGTCGTATAGGTGGGACAGCGTGTCGGCCTTAGTATTGAAGGAACCTGGTCGATACGAGATCGTAAAACGAAATCGGGTGAAATACATGGCCCACCTTGCCTGACGAGGATTCAGTCTCCTAGCTGATCGGATATACATCCCTATCTCCCACATCATAATTCCGCTCCGCTGGCCTGAGCTTCTTTGAAAAAAAAGCACAGGGCGGAGCTTCGGTGGCGTACCCAAGCGCTGTGAGAGCACATCTCCAACCCCAGCCTCGGATGCGTCCACCTCTACTATGAATACCAAAGAAGGGTCCGGATGCACCAACACTGGCGCGTCGGTGAACAGCGCCTTCAAACAACGGAAAGCTCCGTCCGCCTCTGCTGACCACTGCAAACGCACCGGCCCCCCCTTCAGCAGTGAGGTAATAGGAGCCGCTACCTGGTCAAAGCCCCGGATAAACCTCTGGTAGTAATTGGCAAACCCTAAGAACCGCTGTACCTCCTTCACCGTGGTCAGAGTCGGCCAATTACACACAGCCTTGACGTGGTCACCCTCCATTACCTCCCCCGGGGTGTAGATGCGATAACCCAGGAAGGAAACGGTTCGTTTGGAAAACTCACATTTTTCCGCCTTCACGTACAGGTCAGTCGCCCAAGAACCTTGTGCACCAGAGACACATGTGCGGCACATGTAGCGGAGTAGATCAAGATGTCGTCAATATACACCACTACACCCTGTCCGTGCAGGTCTCTGAGAATCTCATCAACGAAGGATTGAAAGATGGCTGGAGCATTCTTTAACCCGTACAGCATGACGAGGTACTCATAATGGCCAGATGTGGTACTAAACACGGTTTTCCACTCATATCCCTCCTGAATACGCACCAGATTATACGCACTCCTGAGGTCCAGTTTCGTGAAGAATCGCGCCCTGTGAAATGATTCCACCGCCGTAGCGATGAGAGGTAGTGGGTAACTAAAACCCACAGGGATGGAATTTATACCTCGATAATCAATACACGGACGCAAAAAACCCTCCTTTTTCTTCACGAAAAAGAAACTTGAGGAGACAGGTGACACGGAGGGCCGAATGTACCCCTGTCCCAGGGCTTCCGTGACATATGTCTCCATAGCCAACGTCTCCCCATGGGACAAAGGATACACGTGACTCCTGGGTAGTGCAGCGTTTACCTGGAGGTTTATCACGCAATCCCCCTGTCGATGGGGTGGTAATAGGGTCGCCTTCTTCTTACTGAAGGCAATAGCCAAATCGGCATACTCAGCAGGAATGCGCAAAGTGGAAACCTGGTCTGGACTCTCCACCGTTGTCGCACCGATGGAAACTCCTAAACACCTGCCTGAACACTCATCAGACCACCCCTGGAGAGCTCCCTGGAGAGCTCCCTGTCTCCACGAAATCCTAGGATTGTGAATAGCCAGCCAGGGAATCCCCAGCACCACAAGAAACGCAGGTGAATCGATAAGGAACAGGCTAATCCGCTCCTTATGATTCCCCCTCATAATCATCTCCAGAGGAATCGTGGCCTCCCTGACCAGCCCTGACCCTAACGGTCAACTATTTAAGGAGTGCACGGGGAAGGGGGGGTCTACCTTAACTAACGGAATCCTCAACCTCTGGCCGAGTCCGCGATCTATCAAATTCCCCGCTGCGCCTGAATCGACTAGCGCCTTATGCTGGAGAGATGGGAAAAACTTCAGGAAACAAATGAACAAAAACATGTGACCAACAGGAAGCTCTGGGAGAGTGTGGTGCTGACTCACCTGGGGTGACCAAGGACTGTTCTGCCTGCCCTCTTGACTCCCAGATGGACTCCTCTAGCACCGACCGGAAGTGTGCCCTCTCCGGCCACAATGGGTACAGGAGGAGCCTCCTCCTCCGGTCTCCCTAGATGCAGCCCCTCCTAGCTCCATCGGGATGGGAGTGGGGGGGCCAGGAGGTGGAACTGACAGGACCCTTTCAGAACGTCTGCGAGCAGCCAGCAGATGGTCTAGCCCGATTGACATGTCGATCAGTTCATCCAAGCTGAGCATAGTGTCCCGACAAGCCAGCTCCCTGCGGACGTCCTCTCTTAGGCTACACCTGTAATGGTCTATCAGGGCCCTGTCGTTCCACCCCGCTCCAGCGGCCAAGGTCCGGAATTCCAGTGCGAATACCTGCGCGCTCCTCACCCCTGCCGGAGATGGAACAACCTCTCACCCGCCGCTTGGCCCTCCGGAGGATGATCGAAATGGGAACGGTGGATGAACTCCAGGTAGTGGCCCCCTTGCTGCTCCTGCTGACTCCATATGGTGGTGCGGGCTTCTGTAACGTCGGGAGAGTGATGGGTGTGGAGTCAGACGCAGAGAGCAGAAGGTAGACAGGAAAAAACACTTTAATGTCCTCAATCACAGTAACAGGTACAAACATGGGTGAAGCCCAAAACACAGGCGCAACAAACCCAAAACCACTGTTACAAAAATACCGAACAGCGAAAACCCAAAAGTCAACAAACATCACTAACGTAAAATAACCACAAGCCCGCACAAACACCAGCGGGCTAAACGAACTTAAATAACACCTATCCCAAAACCCCAACAAGGAACAGGTGAAAACAATTAGACAAAAACAAACGAAAAGGAAAAAGGGATCGGTGGCAGCTAGTAGACCGGCGACGACGACAACGCCACCCGAACAGGAAGGGGAGCCACCTTCGGTGGTATTCGTGACAGAGATTGAAAAACAGCTTCTATCTCAAGGCTATCAGACTGCTAAACAACAATCACTAACTCAGAAAGGCTACTGCCTACATTGAGACCCAATCACTAGTCACTTTAAACGATGCCCCTTTAATAATGTTTACATATCTTACATTACTCATATCACATGTATTTACTGTATTTTATACCATCTACTGCACCTTGCCTATGCCGCTCGGCCATCGCTCATCCATATACATATATGTACATATTATCATTCACCTCTTTAGATTTGTGTGTATTAAGTAGATGTTGGGGAATTGCTAGATTACTTGTTAGATATTACTGCACTGTCGGAACTAGAAGCACAAGCATTTTGCTACACTTGCAATAACATCTGCTAACCATGTGTATGTGACCAATAAAATTTGATTTGAGATTGCTGTACACCAGCGGAACCCATCCATCTTGAAGGAGCTGGAGCAGTTTTGCCTTGAAGAATGTACAGAAATCCCAGTGGCTTAAAGAGACACACCCCAAGAGACTTGCAGCTGTAATTGCTGCAAAAGGTGGCTCCAGAAAGTATTGACTTTGGGGTGAATGGTTATGCACGCTCAGGTTGTCTGTTTTTTTTGTCTTATTTCTTGTTTGTTTCACAATAAAACTATTTTGCATCTTCAAAGTGGTAAGCATGTTATCTAAATCAAAATAATACAAACAACCAAAAAAATTAATTTTAATTCCAGTTTGTAAGGCAACAAAATAGGAACATTGCCAATGCCAAGGGTTTTTCTTTATTTTTACAATTTTCTACAGAATCTGTAGAATAACAGTGAAGACATCAAAACTGTGAAATAACACATATGGAATCATGTAGTAACTAAAAAAGTATTCAACAGATCAAAATATATTTTATATTTGACATTCTTCAAAGGAGCCACCCTTTGCCTTGATGACAGCTTTGCACACTCTTGGCATTCTCTTAACTAGGAGTTTAAGTGTGCCTTGAATTCTAAATAAATCACAGACAGTGTCACCAGCGAAGCACACCCCCACACCATCACACCTCCTCCACAATTTCTACCAGCCTGGATAACGTTCAGGTCCTAAATCTGTGACATGCTATGTTTGCTGTGTCAGGCTAGTTTGGCATATTGTCTACTAGCCCAGTCTGAAAAGGACTAGCCTTAATTTCCATCCCTGCTGACATGGATAACTGACTTCACTTGTCATTTGATTAGACATGTACAACAGATGCACTCTTGGAACAAAACTGTTTGTGTTTTGTATGGGAAAACATTGAGCCCATAAGTCCTTTGTGAGCTAGCTAGCTAGCCATCTAGTTAAAGTTACCTCACAGTTTGTGTAGTCAAACTTTTTCACGCGGTGACATGCTAGCTGACGTTAGCCCACCAGGGCAGGGATATTTAACTAACGTTTAGCTAGCTAGTTACATTAGCTCAACGTTTGTGTAGTCAGACTTTTCCCCTGACCCCACGTGTGGTGACATGCCTGCTAGTCCACCAGGGGAGGTATATTTAACGTTAGCTAGTTAGTGCTAATCGCTAACGTTAGGCACATGTAACCAAATAACTAAACACGGTGCCAAACTAGCTAGCCTACAGGTGATACGGATGTCACTTAGGTCTATTATTGATATCTACATAGCAATTATGTGAATCACACTGCTGCCCCCTCAATCATTTGCACCTTATGGATTGTGTTTGTTGTTGATGGCTGTTCCCAAAAGGAATGGATGTATTTTACCCCAATATTGGTTGAATTGAAGTGTAGGCTAAGTTGCCAAGCAGTCATTATTTGTGCATCCTGTGGACAGCCAGTGACAAATGTGCTCTTGCAACAGCTGCTTAGGGCAGATCCCAGGCTATGGAATATTAAAAATGAAAAGGTATACACACTCACTACTGTAAGTCGCTCTGGACAAGAGCATCTACTAAATGACGGGAAAAAATATATACTTTTCCCCTTCTTACTAGCACAGACTTTGCTGATAAGTACTTTATTGAGGACTTAATATGACTGAGATATGTGGTTTTGCCAGCTAGCTACTGTATCTCAAGATGAATGCACTAACTGTAAGTTGCTCTGGATACAAGTGTCTGCTAAATGACTCAAATGTAAATGTAACTGTTGTAAACTCCTCCGTGGTATGGTGCTCCATACACACTGTCAAAAACGAGGTGGGCTTTAATTGCTCAATCTAATTCGGGCTGATGAAAAAAGAAAAAATCCAAAGGCATATCAATCAACCAATCAAATGTATTTATAAAGCCAATTTTACATCAGCAGATGTCACAAAGTGCTATACAGAAACCCAGCCTAAAACCCCAAACAGCAAGCAATACAGATGTAGAAGCAGACATATGCTTAAACTAGCACACTTTTGATGGATTTAAACATCTGCAAATTATCGAGGTATCAAAGGGTCACGTATAGATATCCTATTAAATAATTAAAGTGGAACAGACAGCGTTTTAACTACTTTGTAGATATGAAACAAACAGACAATCATAATATCAGTAAAACATATCAAATTCCCAGTTTATGCTACAAAACCAACTTCATAAAAGGTTTTAAAATAGGTTATATTTGACTCAAAATTCAGTGACTAATTCACCAATACATTTCTTGGTAGTCCAACAAATATTACTATCAGGTTGTAAATCACAGCTGGCCTGGTACTTTGTATGCTGCCTCCAGCCCTTCGGGATGTACGGTTTCAGTTTTAATGACCAAATATTTTGGACAAAAACTGACAAATATAACTACGGCTGGGAATGTCAATACAATCAAACTAGCAAGGGCAATTACCATAAATCAGTCATAATGTGGCTAATAGCTTTTGTCTTTATGTAGCTATTTATTTAGCAAGCTATAAACACTTGAGCCTAACATTAGTTAGCTAATGGGGGGATGTCATTGACATTGGACGAGTGGGTGAGTGGCCAACTTTTTCGTTGGCGACAGTTAGGATGCAGGTCTAATTTGGTTAGCTAGCAAGAGATGTGAATCACTTTGCTAGCTAGCTATGCTGAACTTGAACGACTCTTATCCACAGTTAGCATATCTCGTCGTTGTCAATCAAATGTTTTTGGCATCGATCAAATGGGAGGGCAGGCCGGCAAGTTTCCAGTCAGTTGTCAAAACGTGGTTTGGGATAAACATGCATTGGCAGGCAAGCTGCAGAAGGGCAAGCAGGCTACTATTCCCTATCGTTTATCAGTGCAATTTTGACGGCCAACTACAAGCTAAGAAAGTTTGAGAGGGTTTATATACTGGTCCCTCGTTACATTTGAGCTCATCTCGCTTTGGCTAACATTAGTTGTTGATCTTGTTGTTGATGTGCATAGGCAACTGAGGGAGAGAGAGCCTATGGTTCATGGTTGTTTGAGCTGACTGTAAACTTACTTTGTTTTTTAGTTTTTATAAATATTTTATTTCTGGTTTTTAGTTTAGTTTTCTTAATTTGGTTTGGTTTTTAAACTTATGGTCCACCTAGGAACGTACAACAAGTCACAGTAAAACATTAACATTTTTTATTTAATCTACATTAACAATCTAAATGGACCAAAAAGAGACAATAGAAAAACTGTCAATGCCAATGTGAGAAAATGATGGTAACTAGTCTGGCCCTAATTCAGGTTAATTGTGTTTTTTAAATGTAAGCCAGCGCGGGATCAGCCAGTGGCGGCTTCCCGCATGCGCAATTCATTTGCAGTCTGGACGCCGAGGGGTGAACATCTCCTGCTCTGACTGCAGCTGGGAGGGACTGCTGCGCGAGGACTGGGCCACCTGTGAGTGCTTTGGGACAGGGGTGGGGCCCACGGCAACATCCGCTGCTCGTTGAGAAGAGTAAGAACGATACATGCTTTCACGTCAGTCTCCAAAAGTCCCCAATAACACCAGAAAAGTTGCTAGATTTGTCGTTAGCCGTTTTTTTTTTAAAATCGCTAAGTTGGCAACACTGCAGGCTCCGCCCTATGGGACTCCCAACCACGGCCAGTTGAAATACAGCCTGGAATTGAACCAGGGTCTGTAGTGACGCCTCTAGCACTGAGATGCAGTGCGTTAGAGCTTAGGTAATCCAAAAGTTACATTACTGATTACAATTTGACAGATAACTATTAACTGTAATGGATTACATTTAGAAAGTAACCTACCCAACTCTGAGTGTATCAGTGTTAGTGTGTGTGCTGTCGGCAGGGGTCAGGGAGACCTCAGTACACTTGACTAATTGGTCTGTGTCTAATTAGGGGACTACACCTGCAGCTCTTCAGCCGCCAGTCTTGCATGTCAAATATCCTGTCCTGGACCACCCACACATGCACACACACACACACACACACACACAAACTGTTTAAACAAGACTCACAATACTTAGGGTACTCATGAAAACCGTAATAAAACCTTAGTGTACAACTTCATGTATGACTTAATTAGTTTTTGTGGGAATGACGGGGGCACATGTCTATTCGCTATTTCAAGTAGACCCATACACAACTGAGTGACTTCTACCAGTGGATAAGACAGCCACAACAGCAGGTGCGTTTATTTAATAACAGGTGATACAACCCCTCTTTACAAAATACATTTCAAGTAGGTCTTCACAAAGGGGCGACCCCGACCTCGTTCACATGAGCTTCCCACAGTGAAAGAAGGGAATCTCTTTTCATAGCAAAAAGACGATTAAAGGCAAGGCAACCGTTTCATTCTGTCAGTTCTTAACTGGACAAGATCTTACTTCAAAACCACCAACGATTTAAGTATGTAAATCACAGCTTCACATAACCAAAGATACCTTACCCAAAGGTAGGCCTATAGATTGTTGTCTAATTAGAATTACATTCTGCATGCTTCACCTTTAAATTACCTCCTATAGGACTATGCTCTAATTCAGTCTAAATTTAATTAGGAATATAGAATTGTATGTAAACTATTGTATTTGGTCTGTTTATAGTCAAGAGCTGAGCTCCCTAGTTGTATGCTTGTCGGTTTTATTATTTCAACCTAAGCACTATCGATCTGAGGGCTTAATTATTTTCCAAGCGAGCATGTTAAATAGGATAGTTGCGTGCGCAGAGTGTGTGTGTGCCAGGCTTCCGGCTTGTGTGTGGGTGAGAGTTGCTTTTCGAAACACTGGTGCCATCGGTCCCGACCCGTGCTGGTGAAAAATATAAAATTGTACCTTCAACTTGCTGAACCTGCCCTGACGTGATATATATTGTTTATTATCTCAGATGCAGTATTTTGTCGATATAGCTAAATATTAACTCTAACTTATGCTGCTCACGATTTCTCCCGATGTCTGACGAAGGAAGCGACAGCGCCGAGCTAGCAGAGCTCCGGTGCTCTCCCTCCCCATCTCCACCCGGGCCCCCCGGAACCCCCTCTCCTCCACTGCCGCCAGACCTCTCCTCCAGTCCCCCGGTGCTTCGAGACCCAGCCCCGTCACCCCAGGACTGCCTCCGCCCGTCTCCAGAGCGCTGCAAACCCGGGGACTCCCCGCGCTGTACCCTGCCAAAGTTAACCCAGCGACTGACGAAGACGGGCTCTCAGTTCCGCCAGAGACAGAATGCGCGCTTAACAGCTGCGGCGGACAACGGGCGCGATGCCCTCTCTCCAAAGCGCAGAGACGGAGACAGCACCGCGGCAACGTTTCAGGACCTTGGACAGCAACTCCCCCGCGGACAGGACCGAGAGTATTACCACTGCACTAATCAGCTCCTAGAGCCCCAGCGAGACAGCAGTGAGACCCAGCCACCGTGAGTCTACCCTTTAATTAATTATGACACGGTTAGGCTATACCTTGTTCAAATATGAGGAAACACAATTAGTTGTTACAGAATAATTGAGTAAAATTAATCACGTGGGTGGTGTAGTCTATGTAGCCTATAGGCTACGCAAAATATGAATCCCATACAATGAATGAGTGGATACAGATGTGCCATATTGTTTGATTAAATATTGGGGTGCGCAGACATAATATTCTACTCAAGAGATACTGTACACGCGCAATGGGGATGTATGGGCTAATGGGGTTTCCTGCTGGACCTCAACAGGTACAGTGACCATATGGCTGATGATGTCAGATAATAGCTTCATTCTCTATTTCATTGTCTTTAACTGTGCATTTTTTCTGTCATTCTATTAGGCTACTTTTATCTTTCTGTTTTTCAATGTCATGTTGTATTCTCAGTGGAAATATAGTTGAGTGTGTCTCGTCTTTGAAGACTGAGTAGGGGGATTCCATCCTCGTTTAAAAGAATTCGTCTCGTGTTACTCCAAACCCTAAATAAATAAATAATAAATCAATAAAATACATACAACCCATCAGTCAGGTCCAGCTAAAATATACACACCCTAATTCGGGCCCATGACACCGCTTGGCGGTTAACGTTGCAGCGTGTTTGTGCTGCTTGTTCTTGATTTGAGAGAGTCTTGATTGACACCGGAGAGACCGATAAGTTAAAGGATGGCGGCGAGAGGAACCGAGGCAGGGCCGTGCGTGCCGTGCTGAGTCAATAATCCGTATGCAAATGAGAAGTTTGACAAATAAGCCTATTGGACAGACGTGGACATGTGACGTCATCCACTGTATTACCCAGGTAGAAAGGCTGCCACAACAAAGTATACCATATAGCCTCTAGAAAATGTTCTAAGCCAGTGGTATTACAGTTGGAAATATAATAGGATATATTCCAAACGGCCTGCAGTGTCTGTATTTGATCACTCTGGTCTCTAAACACAATTGCATTTTATCGACGGCAATATGAAGGCACAAAGATACAGTGACCATACCCTGAGGCCCATTGTCATGCCATTCATCCGCCATCTTCACCTTATGTTTCAGCATGAAAATGCACGGCCGCATGTCTTAAGGATCTGTACACAATTCCTGAAAGCTGAAAATGTCCCTGTTCTTCCATGGCCTGCATACTCACCAGACATCTCTCATTGAGCATGTTTGGGATGCTCAGGATCAATGTGTATGACAGCGTTTTCCAGTTCCCACCAATATCCAGCCACATCGCACGGCCATTGAAGTGGAGTGGGACAACATTCCACAGGCAACAATCAACTCTATGACGCATTGCATGAGGCAAATGATGGTCACAAGATACTGACTGATTTTCTGATCCACAGCCCCTAATTAATAAAGGTATCTGTGACCAACAGATGCATATCTGTATTCCCAGTCATGTAAAATCTATAGATTAGGATATAATTAATTTATTTCAATTGACTTATTTCCTTAAATAAACTAACTTAGTAAAACCCTTGAAATTATTGCATGTTGCGTTTATATGTTTGTTCATGTCATAAATTATGAGTGCATTTCACACTACTTTTGGGTTGTAAATGTATTATAATGAGTGCATGACTGTTAAGCTGAATATATGTTTATGTCATTGTCACCAATCAACTTCAATACACTCAAAATGTATTAGAATTTAGATGCTAACTACACTACCTATGCTAAACATAAGAGTTACTGTATGTAGCTAGCCCGAAGTGTTTGCTACAATAACAGCCAACTTTCATCTAAGCAACTGTCTTAAACAACAGTCCAAATAGCATGTGATAAGTTATGTTCACGTGATTGTCACCAATCAACTGCAATACACTAACAAATCATTTGAATTTAGATGCTTACTAGCTACGCTAACAATAACACACAATTGCTGTATTTAGTTAGCATGCTAGCTAGCCCGACTGCTACAGCCAAAATAAATGTTTACAACAATTACAGCTGACTTTCATCTTCGAGACTGTCTTACACAAAAGTCCAAACAACATGTAGCTGTCACGTTCATCATAACGATGAGACCAAGGCGCAGCATGAGATGAATACATTCTTCTTTTATTAAAACGAAGAACACTTAACCAAACTAACAAAAATGAACTTGACGCTAAAAACATGCATGCTGACATTCAACTACACATGGACAATAACCCACAAAACCAAAATGGAAAATGGCAGCCTAAATAGGATCCCCAATCAGAGACAACAATAAACAGCTCCCTCTGATTGCTAACCAATTCAGGCTACCATAGACCTACATATAACCTAGACATACAAAAAAAACATAGATATACAAAAACCCTAGACAGGGTAAACACCTAGACAATACAAAAACTAAACCAACCACCCTTGTCACACCCTGACCTAACCAAAATATTAAAGAAAACAAAGATAGCTAAGGTCAGGGCGTGACAGTAGGCCTGTTAGAAGAACAACATTTCTTACAAAATGTACAGACAAATCACTAAATAATCCTTGTCTCTCAGCCTGTATCTTTGGTGCTAACATTAGCAATGCTAGCTAGATAAGTAACTAAACCTGCTGCATACGAAATTACGTGTTTTCAACAATAACAGACAAATACAGCCTCAGCGACTGTCCAAGTAACCATCCAACAACACTTGAGGCCTATTGGATCGAATAAAAAGTATCATGTTTATAAGTAATAACAAAAATATATGCTTTTTGGAAAGGGCACATGATGACTGCCAGAGCAGCAATTCCTGTAGGTGATAGTGGTTTTGTCAAATAGAATCATGGGAGTTTGAGCATTGAACAACAGAAAAATAAGATGACTATGAATATCATTCCATAGGTTCTTGAGCGTCTATTTAAAATATTTACAGATGTTATTTAACAAAGACAACCAGAGCAACATACAGTATATTCAGAAAGTATTCAGACCCCTTCCCTTTTTCCACATTGTGTTATGTTACAGCTTTATTCTAAAATGTATTAAATAAATGTTTTCCCCTCATCAGTCTACACACAATACCCCATAATGACAAAGTGAAAACAGTATTAAAAATAATAATTAAAAAACCAGAACAATCCTATTTTCATAAGTAGTCAGACCCTTTCATATGAGACATGAAAATGAGCTCAGGTGCATTCTGTTTCCGTTTCCATTGCTCATTCTTGAGATGTTTCTACAACTTGATTGGAGTCCACCTGTGGTAAATTCAATTGATTGGACATGATTTGGTAGCCTAGTAGCCTAGTGGTTAAAGCATTGGGCCAGTAACCGAAAGGTTGCTGGATTGAATCCCAGTGCTGACAAGGTAAAACTCTGTCATTCTGCCCCTGAACAAGGCAGTTAACCCACTATTCCCCAGTAGGCTGTTATTGTAAATAATAATTTGTTCATAACTGACTTGCATAGTTAAATATATATATGTTTGTTTTTTTTTATTACAAAAATTGGAAGGGCACACACCTGTGGACTTGTGGACAGGTAATTAGTAACTGTAAAATATGACATTCAGAAAGTAACCTACCCAACCCTGGTTGGTCAACAACACAGTCAACAACGCAGCCACTGCCAGCTAGCCTACTCCAGCAGTACTGTATCATTTAATCATTTTAGTCAATAAGATTCTTGCTACGTAAACTTAACTTTCTGAACATTCGAGACGTATAGTCCACTTGTCATTCCAATCTCCTTTGCATTAGCGTAGCCTCTTCTGTAGCCTGTCAACTATGTGTCTGTCTATCCCTGTTCTCTCCTCTCTGCACAGACCATACAAACGCTCCACACCGCGTGGCCGCGGCCACCCTAATCTAGTGGTCCCAGCGCGCACGACCCACGTGGAGTTCCAGGTCTCCGGTAGCCTCTGGAACTGCCGATCTGCGGCCAACAAGTCAGAGTTCATCTCAGCCTATGCCTCCCTCCAGTCCCTCGACTTCTTGGCACTGACGGAAACATGGATCACCACAGATAACACTGCTACTCCTACTGCTCTCTCTTCGTCCGCCCACGTGTTCTCGCACACCCCGAGAGCTTCTGGTCAGCGGGGTGGTGGCACCGGGATCCTCATCTCTCCCAAGTGGTCATTCTCTCTTCCTCCCCTTACCCATCTGTCTATCGCCTCCTTTGAATTCCATGCTGTCACAGTTACCAGCCCTTTCAAGCTTAACATCCTTATCATTTATCGCCCTCCAGGTTCCCTCGGAGAGTTCATCAATGAGCTTGATGCCTTGATAAGCTCCTTTCCTGAGGACGGCTCACCTCTCACAGTTCTGGGCGACTTTAACCTCCCCACGTCTACCTTTGACTCATTCCTCTCTGCCTCCTTCTCTCCACTCCTCTCCTCTTTGACCTCACCCTCTCACCTTCCCCCTACTCACAAGGCAGGCAATACGCTCGACCTCATCTTTACTAGATGCTGTTCTTCCACTAACCTCATTGCAACTCCCCTCCAAGTCTCCGACCACTACCTTGTATCCTTTTCCCTCTCGCTCTCATCCAACACTTCACACACTGCCCCTACTCGGATGGTATCGCGCCGTCCCAACCTTCGCTCTCTCTCCCCCGCTACTCTCTCCTCTTCCATCCTATCATCTCTTCCCCCTGCTCAAACCTTCTCCAACCTATCTCCTGATTCTGCCTCCTCAACCCTCCTCTCCTCCCTTTCTGCATCCTTTGACTCTCTATGTCCCCTATCCTCCAGGCCGGATCGGTCCTCCCCTCCCGCTCCGTGGCTCGACGACTCATTGCGAGCTCACAGAACAGGGCTCCGGGCAGCCGAGCGGAAATGGAGGAAAACTCGCCTCCCTGCGGACCTGGCATCCTTTCACTCCCTCCTCTCTACATTTTCCTCTTCTGTCTCTGCTGCTAAAGCCACTTTCTACCACTCTAAATTCCAAGCATCTGCCTCTAACCCTAGGAAGCTCTTTGCCACCTTCTCCTCCCTCCTGAATCCTCCTCCCCCTCCCCCCTCCTCCCTCTCTGCAGATGACTTCGTCAACCATTTTGAAAAGAAGGTCGACGACATCCGATCCTCGTTTGCTAAGTCAAACGACACCGTTGGTTCTGCTCACACTGCCCTACCCTGTGCTCTGACCTCTTTCTCCCCTCTCTCTCCAGATGAAATCTCGCGTCTTGTGAAGGCCGGTCGCCCAACAACCTGCCCGCATGACCCTATCCCCTCCTCTCTTCTCCAGACCATTTCCGGAGACCTTCTCCCTTACCTCACCTCGCTCATCAACTCATCCCTGACCGCTGGCTACGTCCCTTCCGTCTTCAAGAGAGCGAGAGTTGCACCCCTTCTGAAAAAACCTACACTCGATCCCTCCGATGTCAACAACTACAGACCAGTATCCCTTCTTTCTTTTCTCTCCAAAACTCTTGAACGTGCCGTCCTTGGCCAGCCATCCCGCTATCTCGCTCAGAATGACCTTCTTGATCCAAATCAGTCAGGTTTCAAGACTAGTCATTCAACTGAGACTGCTCTTCTCTGTATCACGGAGGCGCTCCGCACTGCTAAAGCTAACTCTCTCTCCTCTGCTCTCATCCTTCTAGACCTATCGGCTGCCTTCGATACTGTGAACCATCAGATCCTCCTCTCCACCCTCTCCGGCGCGGCCCACGCTTGGATTGCGTCCTACCTGACAGGTCGCTCCTACCAGGTGGCGTGGCGAGAATCTGTCTCCTCACCACGTGCTCTCACCACTGGTGTCCCCCAGGGCTCTGTTCTAGGCCCTCTCCTATTCTCGCTATACACCAAGTCACTTGGCTCTGTCATAACCTCACATGGTCTCTCCTATCATTGCTATGCAGACGACACACAATTAATCTTCTCCTTTCCCCCTTCTGATGACCAGGTGGCGAATCGCATCTCTGCATGTCTGGCAGACATATCAGTGTGGATGACGGATCACCACCTCAAGCTGAACCTCGGCAAGACGGAGCTGCTCTTCCTCCCGGGGAAGGACTGCCCGTTCCATGATCTCGCCATCACGGTTGACAACTCCATTGTGTCCTCCTCCCAGAGCGCTAAGAACCTTGGCGTGATCCTGGACAACACCCTGTCGTTCTCAACTAACATCAAGGCGGTGGCCCGTTCCTGTAGGTTCATGCTCTACAACATCCGCAGAGTACGACCCTGCCTCACACAGGAAGCGGCGCAGGTCCTAATCCAGGCACTTGTCATCTCCCGTCTGGATTACTGCAACTCGCTGTTGGCTGGGCTCCCTGCCTGTGCCATTAAACCCCTACAACTCATCCAGAACGCCGCAGCCCGTCTGGTGTTCAACCTTCCCAAGTTCTCTCACGTCACCCCGCTCCTCCGCTCTCTCCACTGGCTTCCAGTTGAAGCTCGCATCCGCTACAAGACCATGGTGCTTGCCTACGGAGCTGTGAGGGGAACGGCACCTCAGTACCTCCAGGCTCTGATCAGGCCCTACACCCAAACAAGGGCACTGCGTTCATCCACCTCTGGCCTGCTCGCCTCCCTACCACTGAGGAAGTACAGTTCCCGCTCAGCCCAGTCAAAACTGTTCGCTGCTCTGGCCCCCCAATGGTGGAACAAACTCCCTCACGACGCCAGGACAGCGGAGTCAATCACCACCTTCCGGAGACAACTGAAACCCCACCTCTTTAAGGAATACCTAGGATAGGATAAAGTAATCCTTCTCACCCCCCTTAAAAGATTTAGATGCACTATTGTAAAGTGGCTGTTCCACTGGATGTCATAAGGTGAATGCACCAATTTGTAAGTCGCTCTGGATAAGAGCGTCTGCTAAATGACTTAAATGTAAATGTAATGTAAATGTGACTTAAATGTCTGTTGGTAGTAGTAGTAGCCATAGTTGTTCCTTTTAGTTTAAGGGGGGTACTGGAAATTACAAAGTCCCCACAAGGACAGTAAAACAAGTAAAATTCTCCCTCGTGGGGACATTTCCCATGTCCCAACGAGGACAAAAGCTATTTTAACCTTAGGGGTAGGTTTAGTGTTCCAATTGTGGTTAGGGTTAGAATTAGGTTTAGGAGATAGGGTTAGGGTTACGGTAAGGACTAGCATTAGGGGTTAGGGAAAATAGGATTTTGAATGGAAATCAATTTTGGGTGTGTGTTTGTGGGACTATTTAGTCTCAGTGGTTGTGAAGTTAATGGTTTCTCTGTTCCACCCTGAGCTGAGGGACATGACAGACATAAAAATACACCGTGTTTACTGATCTAAGTGGCTCTCACAGCCCATGATGGTAGCTGCTGGCAATTATGTGTGTGTGTGTGTGTGTGTGTGTGTGTGTGTGTGTGTGTGTATGCCACCACAGCAGAGAGAGGACTAGGAATCCTTTAAAAAAACAATCAGGGCATCTCCCATCGACCTTCTTCCCAGCTTACTCATTGAATCGCTCTGCAATAAGCTCTCACAGTCTCACTACAGAAGGTTCACTTTAGGCATTCATTATGAATGGTTAAGGTTGGGGTTAAGGTTTGGGATAGTTTTAAAACAAAACAATTAACAACAAGTACCTAGCACTGGGATTAAACATTCGACCCTCAGAGCCGGAGCCCGTGGTTTACGCCCATCCGCCATCCCCGTCCACACCCTAGCAAACCCCACGACTACTTGATGGTAATAGCGCTCACCGTTGCCCCTAGTGGCCGGTTTTGAAGTGATCTGAAAGTCCTATTTACCTGGACGGTCGACTGAGCAGGGGCAGCGCCTGCCATATAATTAGAATGGAACATCGATTTGAATGAGAATGTCAGTTCTATCAATTGTAATTCTAACGTGTTGACATTGTGCTGAAGCTCAGGTTTGTGTCATAAGGGCTTTTGCTTGGTTCTCTTTTTTGGCTATATTCCATTGATTTCCAGTCTACCACACACAGCTCTGATCAACTGTAAATTTAAGTCGATACCCATAAACTACTGTGCTTTGGGACCGTAAAATCACACACAAACACAATAAACATGCACAAACACAGACAAAAATATTCGTACAACTTTTTCATTGACAATTTACGAGACTGTAACGGACTAAATAGACCCAGAATTTTTTTTCAGTGATAAGCACAATAGCGGCACAGATGCGCAGTTCTGTTCAGCAGCGGGAATGGTACACCACACCCGGCACAGGAGCCCCGGGCGAGCAAGCAATGCTCCGGCTCTGCCTCGGATTTATACACACTGAAACTAACCCAGCCTTCTAGTCACAGTAGATACCGTTTGTCTGGTTAAGAAACACAAGCTGCTTTACAAAAAATTTAAAACAATAGCAGCATTGCGTTTAATAGTAAAACAACAGTCTAGCTATGTTTTCTTCTCCCTTGAGTACAGAAACTTTTTGAATTTTCTGTCTCACTCAAACCTTGATAAATTCATTGAATTTCTACCTGCAATGCTCGTTTTGCAACTGAGTGCAGCCCTGGTAACATAACCAGTAGCCTATATGCAAGTATTTGGTTGCATATAAAGAAAGGAAAATGGATAGCAAACAATTTATTGACAAAATGGCTCTTGCCACTACGCTATTATCTGACTGGGTCAATCACTTTCTTTTTGAGTAAATGTGCACCCAGTGACTCAGACTTGAGCACAAGGGACTTGGGACTCGATTCGTGTTGTATATTCTTATACGTGTTTGTCATTTCTCTGCTGTTGGGAAGAGAAACTGGATGTTAAGCAGAAAAACATGTTGGTAGGACAAGGCTTTGTATGTTTGTGCCCGTGGAAGTCAGTGATTTATGTTTACTATGGGTTAATGATAGAAATGTAATGTGACTAAAATGGCCCACTGTTTTTGTCATTTTGACAAGACTAAATCATTATTCAAATGACAAAACTGTGACTAAGACTTAATGATATTTTAGTCAAAATGACAAAGACTAGACAAAATCTGAGAAAAAAATAGTACCCGAATGAACACTTACTCACTCACACACACACACAGCGTTGCATGAGTGAGCTCTCTTCATCTTCTCAGTCCCACGTTCCCATTTTCACCTGTTCTCCAATTCTCCCGACACTCCTCCGTTTTGATCCTGTGATGGCTTTGTTTAGCCCCTAAAAATCAAAGCCTGTAGATGGCAATATATACTGAGCTAACAAATGGAATTGTTTTAATATGGCCATAAGATGGACCATTTAGCTATTTGATTTAGAATTTTAGGACCCCTGTAGGTATCCCAAAAAATAAACAGATTATTATCTGATGAAACATTACATTTGTCCTGACTGTTATTAGCCCCATAGCAACGCATTGAATAATACATTCATACATAGCAAAAAATAAATCAAAAGGAAATATGGTTTGAGGTGTCTGTAATGCATCTGAGAGATATAGGAAAGCATCAGGGACAAAAACAAAAACAGTTACATGTGTAACCCTGGTTCTGTGAAGCTTCGTAGAGCAAAATGGACACTTTCTTGTTGGTGAGAGTCTCAACTAGTCTCCATAGTGGGATCATATTAGTTGTGTAGCTCAAACCATTCAGACTTTGCAGACGTTTTTGTGAGAAGGGCGGTTTTCGGGATTACTCCTGGTCTGATAGACAGCACGGTACCTCAGCCGCCTTCCATCACAGATGCGGAAGGCCGATAGCGTGGACTTAGAACAGCCCTTGCAAAAACCAGGAAGTCTCTAGCTTAAATCAGACACATTTTTGATGAATAAAACCGCAATTAAAATAATGATGAAACGGTTCTTACGCACCGATGCAAACATCTACACTAGGGGTTTAGTGGACTGTGTTTTGGAACCACCTCTATTTCTCAAACTAAGTTTTGATCTAGCCCTTTAATGAAGACTAAATTCTAGGACAAAATGCTAAAAGAGTAAGCCTGTTACCCTAGTTGTTGATGGCATATTGTATGCCGTTGTTGTGCATTTCATCCTTTTCACTGTAGGAACTTTACCGCCTCTCCTCCTTCCTATCTCTCTCTTTCTCTTGCTCCATCCCCCTCCCTCTCTCTCTGGCTCCCGACCTCTTTTCTACCTCTCGAATGGTTTCTCTTTTCCATTCATTTGAAAATGAACGTGTCTATAGATTTTCCTCCACACAGAGAACAGTTGAGCACTGAGTGTTTTGCTTCAGCTTTCGGGTGCTCTTTCTGTGTATAACATGTGATTTGAGGAGCTGAACAGTTTGTTTTTGAGGTAACCATATATTGGAGGCTTTTGTCTGAGACGCCTGCCGCACACTGTGTTGGTTTCAAGAGATTCCGATTGACCCATTCAGTTCCTCTGAGAGGCAAGCAATGTGTACATTTACAGCTCAGGGCAGATATACTGTCAATACACAGTTATGGAAAAACTATATGAACTGATGGTGTAAGAGACAGCTAGTTGTCGTGCAGTATTTGGGATTGTGTGATTCAGTGCCGCATTATTTGAGTGTGTGTGTGTGTGTGTGTGTGTGTGTGTGTGTGTGTGTCATTTTACATTGGTTTAACCCTTGCTTAATAACCGTTTTCTCTCTCCCTGTCACCCTCCCTCTCCCCCCTCTTCTAGAGTGGAAGCAATGCAGCGGAGACACACCACGCTGAGGGAGAAGGGGCGTCGCCAGGCTGTGCGAGGCCCAGCCTACATGTTTAACGAGCGTGGCTCGGCCCTGACGCCGGAGGAAGAGGGTTTCCTTGACGCTGCCGAGTACGGCAACATCCCCGTGGTCCGTAAGATGCTGGAGGAGTCCAAGACCCTCAACTTCAACTGTGTGGACTACATGGGCCAGAATGCATTGCAGCTGGCGGTGGGCAATGAACACCTGGAAGTGACTGAGCTGTTGCTAAAGATGGATGGGCTAGCCAGAGTGGGCGACGGGCTCTTATTGGCTATCTCTAAAGGGTATGTGCGTATCGTGGAAGCCATATTGGCGAACCCGGCGTTCAGCCAAGGGTTGCGGCTCACCCAGAGTCCCCTTGAACAGGAGCTACGGGATGATGATTTTTACGCTTACGATGAAGACGGGACACGCTTTTCCCACGACGTCACCCCAGTCATCCTAGCAGCACACTGTCAGGAGTATGAGATTGTGCATATTCTGCTCACCAAGGGGGCCCGCATCGAGAGGCCTCACGACTACTTCTGTAAGTGCAATGAGTGTGTAGAGAAGCAGAAGAGAGACTCGTTCAGCCACTCCCGCTCCAGGATGAACGCTTATAAAGGGCTGGCCAGTGCTGCCTACCTGTCCCTGAGCAGTGAAGACCCTGTCCTCACCGCCCTGGAGCTCAGCAACGAACTGGCCAGACTGGCTAACATAGAGACTGAGTTTAAGGTGAGTTTAACTGGCCAGACTGGCTAACATCCAGGTAACTGCCAAAATAATGGAAACACCAACATAAAGTGTCTTAATAGGGTGTTGGGTCACCACGAGTCTGAACAGCTTCAATGCACATTGGCATAGATTCTACAAGTGTCTGGAACTCTATTGGAGGGATGCGACACCATTCTTCAACAAGGAATTGCATCAATTGGTGTTTTGTTGGTGGTGGTGGAAAAAGCTGTCTCAGATTACGCTCCCGAATATCCCATAAATGTTCATTTGGGTTCAAATCTGGTGACTGAGACAGCCATGGCGTATGGTTTACATCATTTTCATGCTCAGCATACCATTCAGTGACCACTCGTGCTCTGTGGATGGCGGCATTGTCATCCTATGGAGTCATAGCCATGGTAGCCAAAATAATGGCCTACCCAGCATTTTTATACATGACTCAAAGCATGATGGGATGTTAGTTGCTAAATTAACTTAGAAATCACACCTGTGTAGAAGCACCTACTTTCAATACACTTTGTATTTACTAAAGTGTTTCCATTATTTTGTCAGTTACAGTACATACTAAATTTAAGGTGAGCTTAAATGGCCAGCCTGGTTAACATAGAGACTGAGTTAAAGGTGAGTTTAACTGGCCAGACTGGCTATCATAGAGACTGAGTTTGAGGTGAGTTTAACTGGCCGAGAGACCGAGAGTGAGATACCGAGAATGGGATACCGAGAGAGATTGAGAGACCGAGAGAGAGACCAAGAGCATCATCAGAGTACAGATAAAAAACTCCAAACAACGCAAGCAGAGCAGAATTAGACCAATTCCCTCTTTTGATTAATATCCAAAAAAGAGCCACCAAATTGCATGATAATTTAGAAACAAGTTACCCCCATTCCTCCCATTCCAAAGCCCTCAAATGCCAAAAGGTGACCACAGAAAATAGTCTACTGAGGTCCAGAGGCTCAGTTCACTAACCACTACCAACCCAACAAAGCCTCAGGACAGAGAGAGAAAGAGGAAGAGAGAGAGAGAGAGAATCCATGTATTTGCACGTGAGGATTTTCTGCTCCGTCATCTGCTATGTTTGATACGTCTCTGCTAAGAGTCGTAGCAGCTTTGGCTCAGGACTGAGGCTGCTCTCTCTACTTTGCTGTCTCACTAGTCCCACACGTGCTATACACACATACTACTGTACATGGGCTCCCGAGTGGTGCAGCAGTCTAAGGCACTGCATCTCAGTGCTAGAGGTGTCACTACAGACCCTGGTTTGATTCCAGGCTGTTTCCCAAACCGCCGTGATCGGGCGGTTTGGGGGCGACGCATAATTGGCCCATCGTCGTCACGGGTTAGGGTTTGGCCAGGGTAGGACGTCATTGTAAATAAGAATTTGTTCCTAACTGACTTGCCTAATTAAACAAAGGTTAAATAAAAATTCCAAATGCACAAATACACACATACACTAATACACACGTTAACGTGTTAACAGCACACAGCTGAGTCTGTGTGTTGAAAGTAGAAGTTTCATGCTGCAGTGTGGGGTATACAGCCACAACGACAGGACTAACATTCAAGCCCAGGAGCTCTAAGAAGGAAGGAAGGCAAAGGGGAACACTTTGGCATTTAGACGGCGGGGTAAAGTGAGTAGAAGGGTGCAGTCCAGAAGGGTGCGTGGGTTGGTATTTGTCATGACTGCAGCTGTGTCTGCTCAGGTGTCTGTCTGTCTGCCTGCTTCCTAGATGTGTAAATGAGAAGTAGTGGCCCGGGAGGCTTAGTTCTATTACCCTCCATCTCTTTCATTACACACTCATTATCACCTTCCATGTCTCTCTCCTCTATCTATCTATCTCTCCCTCTCCCTCCCTCCCTTTCAATCTCTTCCCCTCTCTCTCCCTCCCTTTCAATATCTTCCCCTCTCTCTCCCTCCCTTTCAATCTCTTCCCCTCTCTCTCCCTCTCCCACCCTCCCTTTCAATCTCTTCCCCTCTCTCTCCCTCCCTTTCAATCTCTTCCCCTCTCTCTCCCTCTCCCTCCCTCCCTTTCAATCTCTTTCCCTCTCTCTCCCTCCCTTTCAATATCTTCCCCTCTCTCTCCCTCCCTTTCAATCTCTTCCCCTCTCTCTCCCTCTCCCACCCTCCCTTTCAATTTCTTCCCCTCTCTCTCCCTCCCTTTCAATCTCTTCCCTTCTCTCTCCCTCTCCCTCCCTCCCTTTCAATCTCTCCCCCTCTCTCTCCCTCCCTTTCAATCTCTTTTCCTCTCTCTCCCTCTCCCTCCCTCCCTTTCAATCTCTTTCCCTCTCTCTCCCTCTCTTTCAATCTCTTTCCCTCTCTCTCCCTCTCCCTCCCTCCCTTTCAATCTCTTTCCCTCTCTCTCCACTCTCTGAGGTAAGAATACATATGTTCTGACTGGCTCAGACACAGTCGGTTCTCGAACACTCTTTCCTTATGTAGTCCACTTATCCGAAAGGAAGGAACGTGCTGATCTCATTGGAGAAAGTCCCTGTGGGCGTTATCAGTATTATTGTTGTTTTAATGCAGCTGCCCTCTGCAATCTTTACATGGTTAAGTGCAGGATTAGATCTGTTGCCCAGGGTTATGTTGACACGGTGCCACATGTACTATTGTCCCAGTGGGTTCAAGTGATTGGGGACAGCACACAGTGTGCTCCGAGTTTTAAGCGTTGACATATACACTGAGTGTACAAAACATAAAGAACGCCATGACATACAGTTACTTCACCCCCTTGGCATTTTGCCTATTTTGTTGCCTTATAACCTGTAATTAAAATGTTTTTTTTTTTTTTGGGGGGTTGTATCATTTGATTTACACAACATGCCTACCACTTTGAAGATGCAGAATATTTTTTAATTGCAAAACAAACAAGAAATTAGACCAAAAAAAACAGAACTTGAGCGTGCATAACTATCCTCCTCCCCCAAAGTCAATAGTTTGTAGAGCCACCTTTTGCAGAAATTACAGTTGCAAGTCTCTTGGGGTATACCTCTATAAGCTTGGCACATCTAGCCACTGGTATTTCTGCCCATTCTTCAAAGCAAAACTGCTCCAGCTCCTTCAAGTTGGATGGGTTCCGCTGGTGTACAGCAATCTTTCAGTCATACCACAGATTCTCAATTGGATTGAGGTCTGGGCTTTGACTAGGCCCTTCCAAGACATTTATATGTTTGCCCTTAAACCACTCTAGTGTTGATTTAGCAGTGATTTAGGGTCATTGTCCTGCTGGAAGTTGAACCTCTGTCCCAGTCTCAAAACTCTTTGAGACTGGGACGGTTTCCCTCAATAATTTCCCTGTATTTAGCGCCATCCATTATTCCTTAAATCCTGACCAGTTTCCCAGTCCTTGCCAATTAAAACATCCCCACAGCATGATGCTGCCACCACCATGATTCACTGTGGGGATGGTGTTCTCAGGGTGATGGGAGGTGTTGGATTTGCACCAGACATAGTGTTTTCCTTGATGACCAAAAAGCTCAGTTTTAGTCTCATCTGACCAGAGTACTTTCTTCCATTTGTTTGGGGAGTCTCCCACATGCCTGTTGGCGAACACCAAACGTGTTTGCTTATTTTTTCTTTAAGCAATGACTTTTATCTGGTCCCTCTTCCATAAAGCCCTGCTCTGTGGTGTGTACGGCTTAAAGTGGTCCTGTGGACAGATACTCCAATCTCCGCTGTGCAGCTCATTCAAGGTTATCTTTGGTCTCTTTGTTGCCTCTCTGATTAATGCCCTCCTTGCCTGGTCCGTGGGTTTTGGTGGGAGGCCCTCTCTTGGCAGGTTTGTTGTGGTGCCATATTCTTTCCATTTTTTGATAATGGATTTAATGGTACTCCGTGGGATGTTCAAAATGTCAGATATTTTTATATAACCCAACCCTGATCTGTACTTCTCCACAACTTTGTCCCTGACCTGTTTGGAGAGCTCCTTGGTCTTCATGGTGCCACTTGCTTGGTGGTGCCCCTTGCTTAGTGGTGTTGAAGACTCTGGGGCCTTTCAGAACAGGTGACAGATCAAGTGACACTTAGATTGCACAGAGGTGGACTTTATTTAACTCATTATGTGACTTCTGAAGGTAATTGGTTGCACCAGATCTTATTTAGGGGCTTCATAGCAAAGGGGCTGAATACATATGGGCGCACAACTTTTCATTTTTTTTGTTGTTGAATTTTTTTAAACAAGTGATTTTTTTTCATTTCACTTCAACAATTTGGACTATTTTGTGGATGTCCATTACATGAAATCAAATAAAAATCCATGTCAATTACAGGTTGTAATGCAACGAAAGAGGGGAAATGCCAAGGGGCGTGAATAATTTTGCAAGGCGCTGTAGACTGACCAGGTTAATCCAGGTGAAAGCTATGATCCCTCATTGATGTCACTTTTTTAAATCCACTTCAATCAGTGTAGATGAAGGGGAGGAGACAGGTTAAAGAACATTTTTAAGCCTTGAGACATTTGAAACATGGATTGTGTCTGTGTGCCATTCAGAGGGTGAATGGGTAAGATAAGATATTTAAGTGGTTTTGAGCGGGGTATGGTAGTAGGTGCCAGGCGCACCGGTTTGTGCCAAGAACTGCAACGCTGATGGATTTGTCACGCTCAACACTTTCCCGTGTGTATCAAGAATGGTCCACCGCCCCAATGAACATCCAGCCAACTTGACACAACTGTGAAAAGCATTGGAGTCATCTTGGGCCAGCATCCGTGTGGAACGCTTTTGACACCTTGTGGAGTCCATGACCCAGCGAATTGAGGCTGATCTGAGGGCAAAAATGTACAATGTTTAACCTTTTCTCCTCTTCATCTACACTGATTGAAGTGGATTTTAACAAATGACATCAATAAAGGATCATAGCTTTCACCTGGATTCACCTGGTCAGTCTATGTCATGGAATGAGCAGGTGTTCTGACTGTTTTATACACTCAGTGTACATCCATTGGTGGAGAGTGTAACCCTCCGGGTGTCGTGGGTGTGGAGTCAGACGCAGGAAACAGAGAGTGCAATGCTGTGCTCTGTAATGCACAAACACACCACAGGGTGCTCACAACCAAATGCCCCAAACACGGGGGACGAAAACAGCCGAATATACGACCAGGAACAAACACGTTCCTCTACTACCTAACCGAAGGTTACAATAATTAATCCCGCACAAAGAAACAGGCGGGCCGGCTGTCTAATAAAGCCCAACTAATGACTCACTAACAGGTGCTAACAATAAACATACAAGGGGGGGGAGGAAAGCCAATCAGTGGCAGCTAATAGGCCGGTGACGACGACCGCCGAGCGCCACCAGACCGGGAAGGGGTGCCACCCTCGGTCGGACTCGTGACAGAGAGGCTATAGTTAACGTCTAAGAATTGTTATGGGAGCCAATGGACTAACTTACTGACCGACAGAGGAACTCCAAATACTTCCTTAATGTACAGTAACACCACACACACACCCATACACACATGCACGCATGCACACACACACACACTCTCTCTCTTTCTTTCTCTCTCTCTCTCTCTCTCTCTCTCTGTCTCACAGTCTTGTAAAACTAACTTTGTGGGGACACACAATTCAGTCTCGTTCAAAATCCTATTTTCCATATCTCTAATCTTATCCCTAACCCGAAACCTAACCCTAAAACTAACCCTAGCTCTTAACCCTAAAACTAACCCTAACCCTTAACGTAATTCGAACATGAATTCTAACCTTAACCCTAAACCCCCTAGAAATACCATTTGACCTCGTGGGGACTAACAAAATGTCCTGACTTCTGGTCCCCACAAGAATAGTTAAACACGTCCAAACACACAACTGCTCAGAGGTGTGAAATTGGCTGGTGAGGAGCACCTGTGTCTAATCACAGCTGGAGAGGGAAGCGCCACAGAGTCACAATCAGCAGAGCAGGGTCACGAGATATCCCTCTCTCTCTCTCTCCACATCTCTCCTCACCCATCTCTCTCTCTCTCTCTCTCTCTCTCTCCACATCTCTCCTCACCCATCTCTCTCTTCATCTCTTTCTCTTCCTCTCTCTTTTCGCCTCACTAGTTCTTCCATTTCTTCTCTCTAAATCTTTCAGCATTTTCCATCTCCTTCCATCACCTTCCAGCTCTCCTTTTCGGGTTTCTTCCTGTCCACCCTTTCTCAACAACTTTTTCCCTACCTCTTCATCTTTTTTTCTGCCTCTTTCATTAAGTATACCTGTGTGTGTGTGTGTGTGTGTGTGTGTGGATTCCTAACACCTACCTTTTTCTTATTGTCCCCTGAGGGCCTAAATGCTCTCAATTCCATTGGCCTAGAGTGAGTGATCAGTCATTCTCATTGGCACATTGCAAAATGTCACTTCAGAAAGTATGAATGTACCATCTCTTCTTCCTCTTTGTCTCACTGTCACCCCCCCCCCCTCCCCCACCCCTCCCCTCTCGCTGTCAGTCATTAGTGTGGCTCTGTATAATGGTGGAATTTCCATCAATTAGTACGGTGGTATCATCAGCATGTGAATAATGCCTGCAGGGTGGAATAATTATCATGTGTCCTCTAGAACCTCATTACAATGTTCTGTATTCAAACACGGCTAGCCACGCCATCATAGGATGACGATCCCTGAGTCAAAGGAAATAGTTATGTTCGAGGCAACCAAAATTCCTTAGAGCGGCAATCAGCAGTAGCAAGAGTAAGAAAGCCCCCCCTGGTTCAGTAAAAACCTGATTGATGGGGCTGGAGAAATTCAATCACTCTCAAATTCATACACAGAGCTATGGGTGCAAGGATTGACTGTCCATGACATCAACATTTTAACCATATTTTGAGGCTATATAGTGTTTGTTGACATGTTCATTGTTTACAAACATTGGAGTTAAACAAACTCATATTTTGGCTTCTGACGGGGTACGACAAGTTCAAGAATCAACGGGTACATATCATTCATTTATTAAGTCCAACAAAGGAATGTAGCAACTACTGATTGCCCCTTTAAGGGTGGCATAGAAGTGAACGAAGAAAAATGGAACCATGGAGTGTTTTTGTCCTGAAGAGAAGCAAGGGAAGAGGGAGCTAATACTAACGCGCTTGGTATGAAGTGGTGATCACGTAGCAGAGGAAGCCTGTCGGGGACATCTTATAACTGCAAGGGCTGGGGGAAACTTTCCCAGAAAGCATGTTATCACTGAGCTGTACTCGTTTGTTTGAACACTGTGCAGCTATGCATAAACCATTTGACTTTAGTCTCTGTGGACAATTGGCTCTACAAACCACTCTGACTGGTCCAGGAGGGATGGATTGGCAGATTTTGTATGCTCTTGTGCGAATGCATGAAAAACAATGAGGGATCTCTGCTTGTATGTTACGCGTGTGCTTGTGTGTGTGGTCGTTTGTTTGTTAATGAGTGTTTGTGTGTGTGTAACTGCATCTGAGGGGCCTCGGGCACTGGCCTGAAGACCTATGGTTGAGCAGAGATGGAGGAGGGAGTATGGATGGGAGAAGGAGAAGGGAGGGGTGAATGGATGAAGGAGGTAGAGACAGGGAAGAATGAGAAAGGAAGAAATGCAGGTTTGAGCGAGGGAGAGTGTGAATAAAGAGATGAGAGAGGGGGAGTGTGGAAGGATGGGAGAAGGAGAAGGGAGGGGTGAATGGATGAAGGAGGTAGAGAAAAGTGTGAATAAAGAGATGAGAGAGGGGGAGTGTGGTGTCGGAGATGAAAGCTGTGTGAATTTGGCTCCAGAGCTGCCCCTGTCCCATTGGACACACACTGGAGGAATAGACATTGTTTTCACATCAATTCAATTACGTTGAACCAACGTGGATTAGACGTTGAACTGACGGCAGTGGGGGGCTTCCAACAATTCGCCTAATCAAGTCATTATACAAACACTAGCTGCACAGGAACATTCTACCATCCTCCTCTCTCTCTTTTTCCCACCTTTTCTTCCTCACATCTTCCTCTTCTGTGTCCTCCTCTCCTTCACCCTCTCCTTATCGCTCCCCTTTTTCTCTGCCTCTCTTTCTCATTCACTGTCTCCTTGCTCTCCCCCCCCTCTCTCTCTCTCCATAGAATGACTACAGGAAGTTGTCCATGCAGTGTAAGGACTTTGTAGTGGGGGTGTTGGACCAGTGCAGAGACACAGAGGAGGTGGAGGCCATCTTGAACGGAGACGTAGACAATGCCCCGCCCAGTGACAACAACCGCCCCTGCCTCGAACGCGTCAAACTGGCCATCAAATACGAGGTCAAGAAGGTGAGACCCCCCAAACCAGGACCACAACCTGATCGCATTACTTGACACTGCTGTAAATGACCATATATATATATATATATATATATATATATATATACAGTATGTTCATGTTTTTTTATGGTTTAGTTTACATGTCATCATTTCTTTCTGATATCTTTGATTGTTCATGTAGCATTTGACCCCATGTGTGTGTTTGTTAACAGGTGTATTCGGAGTGGGAAATGTTGATTTATGTTCAACCTGGAACGTCTCACAGGGAAAATATTGGATCAGTGATGTAGTATTGTAGTGGCGATGCAGTGATACACATTTCTGTGCGCGCGTGTCCCCGATACCTGGTAGCATTTGTAAATATCAGACAAGTCTCTGTGTCAGACTACCAGAGGTGTTACAGCTAAATGTCAAACCAAGTCCCCTCTCCCTACATCACCCGGGACTCACAGAGACACACAGGCACTCACACAAGCACATTCCAACAACAAAAAAGGTAAATAAGTTTCTCTGACCTTGTGGTTGTACATCCTATATGTAAACATTGTGAGACATAGTACCATACGGTTCATACTACCTCGCATGTCATCTAAGGCAGTGGTTCACAACTCCGGTCCTCGAGTAGCCCCAGCAGCACACATTTCTGTTGTAACCCCGGACAAAACAAATCTGTTTCAGTGGTTCTCACACCTCTCCTCGGGGACCCCCCGCTGTTCTATTCCAGCGCCAACACACCTCATTCAACTTGTCAACTAATCATCCCGCCTCTGACTAGGTGAGCCAGGTGAGCTAGTTCAGGGCTACAACTAAATAGTGAAACGTCCATCCTGCTTGTGAGCTTCCAGGGAAACGGTAAAGTGTAGTGCCTGGGATGTTTTCCCAAACCAGGGAGCGTGACCACAGCTGAGTGTGTTAATCAACCTGCCAGATGAGGGGGAGGATGGGTTGCTATGACAACCAGGTGGCCTTGAATGCTATTGTGTAAACTCAGTGGGGGAAACATACACACGCGCACGCACGTTCGCTTAGGCAGGCACCCACGCGCACACGCACGCACTCACACACACACACACACAGCATGGGCACTCTCAGACAGATGCACAAAGACTTAGACATATAGACATACAAACTAGTGACAGGGTTCCCATGATGTGTCAATGAAGATTATTGCAATCTCCAAGGGGGTGGAGGAACGAGGGACACTGTTTCATTTGAATTGTTTGTTGCTGGGTTGAAGTCGTAGTGTGTGTGCGTAGGTCTGAGTTTGTGTTTGGGTGTGTGTGCGTGTATGTGCTTGTGTGTGCATGTGCTTGCGCTTCCAAGCATATGGAGCTCGTGTTTGTGTTTTTGTGTGTATGTGTGTGTCATAGTCATGAATGATCCTTGAATGCCAGTAGATGGTCTGTGCTGATTGAGTGACCTGTTGAGGGAACACACACACACACAGACCGGGGGGTGGACACTGGACAATGGGGACCCCATTATCTACGGGTGTCTCAGGGGGAGTTGGGATATGCAAGAAATACGTTTCCATTACACACTTGTACAAGTGTCCATCCACAGGTGTGTAACAGAACAAATACAAGCACCCTCCAAATGATTATTCATTGTTTAATTGCACACATGCACACACACATGCACACACACACGCAAGTCGCACACGCAATGAAAATCTGAGAATCACAGACACACGTGATCCTGTTGGCTTTTAGATGGAAACACACATAAAACCATAACACACACACAGATGGATATCACTCACAAATCTCATTCCCTCACTTTGTCCCTCTCCCTCTATTTTTCAGTCTGTCCACGGTGGATTGAGACTGAAGACAACCTCTATTTAAATACAGGCTGTTCCTTGATGAGACAGAGGGAGAATAGCTGACAGGGAGAGCAGGTCCATTTAGAGAGCACTTCCAGAAGATGTTTTTTACACTGCTGTAACCTGTAACCGGTTTGTAAGTCTCTCTCCCTCTGTCTCTCTCTCTCCCTCTGTCTCCCTCTGTCTCCCTCTGTCTCTCTCTCTCCCTACTGTCTCGGTCTCTCTCTCTCTCTCTCTCTCTCTCTCTCTCTCTCTCTCTCTCTCTCCCTACCGTCTCTCTCCCTACCGTCTCTGTCTCTCTCTCTCTCCCTACTGTCTCTGTCTCTCTCTCTGTCTCTCTCTCTCCCTACTGTCTCGGTCTCTCTCTCTCTCTCTCTCTCTCTCTCTCTCTCTACTGTCTCTGTCTCTCTCTCTCTCTCTCCCTACTGTCTCTGTCTCTCTCTCTGTCTCTCTCTCTCTCTCTCCCTACTGTCTCGGTCTCTCTCTCTCTCTCTCTCTCTGTCTCTCTCTCTCTCTCTCTCTCTCTCCCTACTGTCTCTGTCTCTCTCTCTCTCTCTGCCTCTCTCTGTCTCTCTCTCTGTCTCTCTCTCTCTCTCTCTCTCTCTCTCTCTCTCTCTCCCTACTGTCTCTGTCTCTCTCTCTCTCCCTACTGTCTCGGTCTCTCTCTCTCTCTCTCTCTCTCTCTCTCTCTCTCTCGCTCTCTCGTTCTCTGTCTGTCTGTGTGTATAGTTTGTGGCGCACCCTAACTGCCAGCAGCAGCTGCTGACTATCTGGTATGAGAACCTGTCAGGTCTGAGGCAGCAGTCCATCGGGGTCAAGTGTTGCACCGTGCTAGGGGTCACCGTGGGACTGCCCTTCCTGGCTATTGCCTACTGGATCATGCCCTGCAGCAAGGTAATGCAGCTATGCACTACAGGTACACACACGTGCATGCCGCATGTACATGCACAGGCGCACACCAGTGGAGGCTGCTGAGGGGAGGGCAGCTCATAGTAATACCTGGAATGGAGTCAATAGAATGATATCAACCATGTGGAAACCACGTTAGTATCGAGGCACAAGGCGAGACCCGGATGCAGACAGGGGAGGCAGATGGTTTGAGTCGTTGGTATTTATTAATAATCCAAAAGGGGTAGGCAAGAGAATGGTCATGGACAGGCAAAAGGTCAAAACCAGTTTAGAGTCCAGGAGGTACAGAGTGGCAGGCAGGCTCGAGGTCAGGTCAGGCAGAATGGTCAAGCAGATGGGTACAGAGTCCAGGAGGTACAGAGTGGCAGGCAGGCTCGAGGTCAGGTCAGGCAGAATGGTCAAGCAGATGGGTACAGAGTCCAGAAAACAGGCAAGGGACAAAACCGGGAGGACTAGCAAAAGAGAAATAGAAAGCAGGAGCACGGGGAAAACGCTGGTTGACTTGAAAACATACAAGACGAACTGGCACAGAGAGACAGGAAACACAGAGATAAATACACTGGGGAAAATAAGCGACACCTGGAGGGTATGGAGACAATCACAAGAAACAGATCAGGGTGTGACAGTTAGTACCATTCCATTGACTCCATTCCAGACATTATTATGAGCCGTCCTCCCCTCAGCAGCCTCCACTGACGCACCCACACACTACAGGTCCTCTAAGGCAGGTATTCCCAAACTGGGGTACGGGTACGCACAATGTCGGCGGTACGCCAAATAAAATTGTGATTCACATTTTTTTTAAATTAATTTAAAAAATAAATAAATAATCTCATTTTCAGTCCAGTTCAGTTCAGTCCAATCTAGTGTTCAGCGAAATAACAACACAATGTCAAATACAGGTAGCAGAATTCCACTAACGGTCCGTATGTAGACAAACGTAGCTGCTGCTCATTCCGTTTGCCCGGAAATTGATAAATGTTTTTTAAAAAGTAAGGCCTGCGTCCATAGAGACACATACCATCTCTACTGGTAGTACTACCAGACCAGCAGTACGACACCTGCACCTGTCGACGACACAAGTTGTTCTGCTTCCTCAAGCACATCCAATGCTAGCATCAGTAATTCTACATTTGTTGTTAGCCCAGCTAGCATGGACACTGACAGTTGTGAATCTGATGCAGCCGAAGAGCTACTGCCCCCTTACCCGGGAAAGCACCGAACAACAGACAGGGACGTTGGACAATCGAAGAGGCGCAAATATGATGAGAACTACATTGATTTGGGGTTAACTTATATTGGGAGTAGTGCCTTTCCTCAGCCACAGTGTGTTTTTTGTGCAAAAGTACTATCTCACAACTCAATGAAACCTTCACTCTCGCGCAGACATTTAGTAACAAAACATGCCAATTTGAAAAATAAGCCACAGGAGTTTTTTGAGCGAGAATTAAGACGACTTTCGAGTAGTAAGACATGTATAAAATCAACAGATACCATTAATAAGAAGGGCTAGAAGAGTCTTATATGGGCTACTGAGTGGCTAGGACAGGCAAGCCTCATACTATTGTGGAGGACTTAATTATTCCTGCTGCCGCGGATATGGCTGGGACAATGCTGGGGGAAAAGGCCCAAAAAACTATACAAACAATGTCTTCATCAAACAACACTGTTTCATGTTGCTTCAGTGAAATGGCAGGAGATGTGTTGAAACAATTACTGCTTCGCATACAAGCTAGAGAATTCTGTGGGTTATTGCTGGATGAGTCAACAGATGTGGCGGGCCAGGCACAGCTCCTGGTTTATGTCCGTTACGTTTATGGGGGGGTCAATTAAGGAAGAGATCCTCTTCTGCAAACCACTGGAAATCTGGACAACAGAAGAGGATATAGTGGAGTGGTAACGTGCGTGCAAGCAGTTCCTCCCGATGCCACTTGGGTACACTGCAGAATCCACTGAGAGGCTCTTACTGCCAAAGGAATGCCTGACAGCTTGAAAGACATTTTGGACACTACAGTCAAAAGTTTTGAGAATGACACAAAATATTAACTTTCACAAAGTCTGCTGCCTCAATTTGTATGATGGCAATTTGCAATTTCCAGAATGTTATGAAGAGTGATCAGATGAAGTCCCTCTTTGCCATGCAAATGAACTGAATCCTCAAAAAAACATTTCCACTGCATTTCAGCCCTGCCGCAAAAGGACCAGCTGACATCATGTCAGTGATTCTCTCGTTAACACAGGTGTGAGTGTTGATGAGGAAAAGGCTGGAGATCACTCTGTCATGCTGATTGAGTTTGAATAACAGACTGGAAGCCTCAAAAGGAGGGTGGTGCTTGGAATCATTGTTCTTCCTCTGTCAATCATGGTTACCTGCAAGGAAACACGTGCCGTCATCATTGCTTTGCACAAAAAGGGCTTCACAGGCAAGGATATTGCTGCCAGTAAGAATGCACCTAAATCAACCATTTATCGGACCATCAAGAACTTCAAGGAGAGCGGTTCAATTGTTGTGAAGAAGGCTTCAGGGCACCCAATAATGTCCAGCAAGCTCCAGGACCGTCTCCTAAAGTTGATTCAGCTGCGGGATCGGGGCACCACCAGTACAGAGCTTGCTCAGGAATGGCAGCAGGCAGGTGTGACTTTTGGAGGATGGCCTGGTGTCAAGAAGGGCAGCAAAGAAGCCACTTCTCTCCTGGAAAAACATCAGGGACAGACTGATATTATGCAAAAGGTACAGGGATTGGACTGCTGAGGACTGGGGTAAAGTCATTTTCTCTGATGAATCCCCTTTCCGATTGTTTGGTGCAGTTGGAAAAAAGCTTGTCCGGAGAAGATAAGGTGAGCGCTACCATCAGTCCTGTGTCATGCCAACAGTAAAGCATCCTGAGAAAATTAATGTGTGGGGTTGCTTCTCAGCCAAGGGAGTGGGCTCACTCACAATTTTGCCTAATAACACAGCCATGAATAAAGATTTTTTTATTTTACCTTTATTTAACTAGGCAAGTCAGTTAAGATCAAATTCTTATTTTCAATGACAGCCCTGATTTGTACCTTGTCAGCTCGGGGATATGAACTTGCAACCTTTCGGTTACTAGTCCAACACTCTAACCACTAGGCTACCCTGCCGCCACTGCCAACTGGTCCCAACACATCCTCCGAGAGCAACTTCTCCCAACCATCCAGGAACAGTTTGCTGACGAACAATACCTTTTCCAGCATGATGGAGCACCTTGCAACAAGGCAAAGTGATAACTACGTGGCTCTGGGAACAAAACATCGATATTTTGGGTTCATGGCCAGGACCACCCCAGACCTTAATCCCATTGAGAACTTGCGGTCAATCCTCAAGAGGTGGATGGACAAACAAAAACCCACAAATTCTGACAAACTCCAAGCATTGATTATGCAAGAATGGGCTGCCATCAGTCAGGATGTGGCCCAGAAGTTAATTGACAGCATCCTGGGCGGATTGCAGAGGTGTTGAAAAAGAAGGGTCAACACTGCAAATATTGACTCTTTGCATCAACTTCATGTAATTGTCAATAAAAGCCTTTGACACTTATGAAATGCTTATAATTATACTTCAGTATTCCATAGAAACATCTGACAAAAATATCTAAAGACACTGAAGCAGCAAACTTTGTGAAAATTGTGTCATTCTCAAAACCTTTGGCCACGACTGTACAATGAAAATGTTTAACTTTGTTAAAGCAAGGCTACTGAACCTTTGTTTATTTTCAGCAGTATGCAATGATATGGGCAGCGACCAAGTAACGTTTTTACAACATACAGAAGTGCAGTGGTTATCAAGGGGAAAAGTATTGACACATTTTTTTGTAAAGTTGAGAGACGAGCTTAAAGTTTTCTTTACTGACCATCATTTTCACTTGTCTGACCGCTTGCATGATGACGAGTTTCTCACACGACTGGCCTGTCTGGGTGTTACTGATGCCCTTTGCAACTTCGTGCCTATGTGAGAGTGGATTCTCGGCCCTCACTAGCATGAAAACTAAATATAGGCACAGACTGTGTGTGGAAAATTATTTAAGACTGAGACTCTCCAATGCAACCAACCTTTCAAGCATCCTTTCAAGCACATCCTTCTCAGTAACCTGTGGTGAGTTATTCACAATTTTTGATGAACAAATAAAGTTTTATATGTAAGATGGCTAAATAAAGAGCAAAATTATTGATTATTATTATTATATTATTATTTGTGCCCTGGTCCTATAAGAGCTCTGTCACTTCCCATGAGCCGGGTTGTGACAAAAACTCACACTCATTCTTATGTTTAATACATGTATTGTATAGTTTGTGTGTGGCAGGTTTACAATGATGGCAAAAAACAACATTTGAGAGTGCGCTGAACCTGATGCTAGAGGGGGTACGCTGCTGGATGTTGAATATTTGAAGGGGCACGGGACTATAAAATGTTTGGGAACCACTGCTCTAAGGGATCATAATGTGATTAGGTTGCCCGCATTCTGAATAAATGCCTGAACAGCTTGCAGATACTGTAGAGGTCACACTAACCTTATCCCCAACAGCATGCAGATACTGTAGAGGTCACACTAACCTTATCCCCAGCAGCATGCAGATACTGTAGAGGTCACACTAACCTTATCCCCAGCAGCATGCAGATACTGTAGAGGTTACACTAACCTTATCCCCAGCAGCATGCAGATACTGTAGAGGTCACACTAACCTTAACCCCAACAGCATGCAGATACTGTAGAGGTCACACTAACCTTATCCCCAACAGCATGCAGATACTGTAGAGGTCACACTAACCTTAACCCCAACAGCATGCAGATACTGTAGAGGTCACACTAACCTTATCCCCAACAGCATGCAGATACTGTAGAGGTCACACTAACCTTAACCCCAACAGCATGCAGATACTGTAGAGGTCACACTAACCTTATCCCCAGCAGCATGCAGATACTGTAGAGGTCACACTAACCTTATCCCCAGCAGCATGCAGATACTGTAGAGGTCACACTAACCTTAACCCCCACAGCATGCAGATACTGTAGAGGTCAGACTTACCTTAACCTCCACTGGCAGGCCCATCTCAGCTTCCCCTCTGACATATGCAAGTCCTCTGAAGAGACAGAAAGGAAAGAGAAATGAAAGGAAAGAGAAAGAAAAGAAAGAGTCAAAGAGAGCAGGCCAAGAGGAAGAGATAAGTGGGGAGGGAGAGGTATGGTGACAGAAATTAAAGGATAGATATGAGAGAGAGATACACGTGGGGAGACTGGGATAGTCGAACAGGGGGACAGACAGAGGGATGGAGGGAGTGGTGGGGGGGGGGTATCTCTCCCCCCCCTGAAACTACTGAGAAAAACAGTGGATAAATCCCAAATGGCACACTATTCCCTATATAGTGCACTACATTCAAAAGTATTGAACTACATTATATAGGGAACAAGGTGCAATTTGGGACGCATCCAGTCCTTGTCCAAAGAAAACAAAAAAACACACACACCTGATTGATTAGGATTAGATGGCGGTGTGTGTGTGTGGCGAACAACAACCTTGATCTATCGGTTGGTTGATATCGGACTGATTTGAATGACCTGTATTGGCTAATGGCCTTGATTAAAAACAGAGGGGCAGACACACATGCACACACACAGCACAATGGATGTGATGGCTGTGTGTTGTTAAATGAACAACCTGGTCAATACTGTTTCATCCCCCTCCTTCTCAGCCTTCCTACGTATTGTTGTGGGTGTTTGTGTCAATGGTTGTACTTGTGTGAAGGGTTCACATTCACAAACACGTGTGCCTGCGTTTTGAGTGCATGTTGAATGCACATTTTCAGTGGATCTGCATGTGTTTTGTGACGTTGTGTCTCCTCCCTAGCTCTCCCATCCCGGTGGGACATAGCTGGATCCTCCAGGGTTAGTATTGACAAATAGAATTACACAACAAGGCCCTGTGAAATTCACATCTCTCTCTCTTATTTCTCTCTGCCTCCTTTACTGAGTCTCTCCTCACTGCTTCTGATGCAGGGGGGATAGATAATGTGTGTGAAACTGACACTGAATGTTCTTCCCACATAGTAACACACTTTGATGTCTGGACATTGTTCACTGAATTGTCAGTAAGACATTGTTATGTTGTCTACACTCCCAATATGAGAAATGTTCTATTCAATTGACAGGAGTATTGAGTCTGACTCAATGTCCGACTGAACTGACCCCTGGACGAACCTGAAGTGTTTCTCAAAAGGCATACTACCGTCCCCCGAGCACGGGAGGGTCGGAGTATGAGCCCAAATCAAATTATGCGAAACGGAGCGCGGAGGGCACTCCTCGAATGAGTAGTCCGTTAGTACATATTTTGTTTTGTGCATCATTGCAAGCTTCAACGGAATGTATGCAAAGAAATGTGACGCAACCATGTAAAAAAATATATATATATTTTGGCCATTTTTTCAGCTGAAGCGAGAGAAAATTAACCCCAACTTCGTAATTAAATGTTGCCTTAGTCACATCTCATATATTGCCTGACTACAATATTCGATCTTGATACGTTAATAAAAACATGCTGTGTTCATTTTGGCATGTTTACCTGCCTAAAGTTGAAGTCGGAAGTTTACATACACTTAGGTTGGAGTCATTAAAAAACTTGTTTTTCAACCACTCCACAAATTTCCTGTTAACTATAGATTTGGCAAGTTGGTTATGACATCTACTTTGTGCATGACACAAGTAATTTTTCCCAAAATTGTTTACAGACAGATTATTTCACTTATAATTCACTGTATCACAATTCCAGTGGGTCAGAAGTTTACATACACAGCTTGGAAAATTCCAGAATATTATGTCATGGCTTTAGATGCTTCCGATAGGCTAATTGACATAATTTAGGTCAATCGGAGGAGTACCTGTGGATGTATTTCAAGGCCTACTTTCAAACTCAGTGCCTCTTTGCATGACATCATGGGAAAATCAAAAGAAATCAGCTAAGACCTCGGAAAAAATAATTGTAGACCTCCACGAGTCTGGTTTATCATTGGGAGCAATTTCCAAACGCCTGAAGGCACAACATTCATCTGTACAAACAATAGTACGCAAGTATAAACACAATGGGACCACGCAGCCGTCATACCGCTCAGGAAGGAGACGCGTTCTGTCTCCTAGAGATGAACGTACTTTGGTGCGAAAAGTGCAAATCAATCCCAGAACAACAGCAAAGGACCTTGTGAAGATGCTGGAGGAAACAGGTACAAAAGTATCTATTATCCACAGTAAAACAAGTCCAAAATCGACATAACCTGAAAGGCCGCTCAGCAAGGAAGAAGCCACTGCTCCAAAACCGCCATAAAAAAGCCAGACTAAGGTTTGCAACTGCACATGGGGACAAAGATTGCACTTTTTGGAGAAATGTCCTCTGGTCTGATGAAAACAAAATAGAACTGTTTGGCCATAATGACCATTGTTATGTTTGGAGGAAAAAGGTGGAGGCTTGCAAGCTGAAGAACACCATCCCAACCGTGAAGCACAGGGGTGGCAGAATCATGTTGTGGGGGTGCTTTTCTGCAGGAGGGACTGGTGCACTTCACAAACTAGATGGCATCATGAGGAGGAAAATGATGTGGATATCATATCAACATCTCAAGACATCAGTCAGGAAGTTAAAGCTTGGTCGCAAATGTGTCTTCCAAATGGACAATGACCCCAAGCATACCTCCAAAGTTGTGGCAAAATTGCTTAAGGACAACAAAGTCAAGGTATTGGAGTGGCCATCACAAAGCCCTGACCTCAATCTTATAGAACATTTGTGGGCAGAACTGAAAAAGCATGTGTGAGCAAGGAGGCCTACAAACTTGACTCAGTTACACCAGCTCTGTCAGGAGGAATGGGCCAAATTCACCCAACGTATTGTGGGAAGCTTGTGGAATGCTACCTGACATGTTTGACCCAAGTTAAACAATTTAAAGGCAATGCTACAAAATATTAATTGAGTGTATTTAAACTTCTGACCCACTGGGAATGTGATGAAAGAAATAAAAGCTGAAATTAATCATTCACTCTACTATTATTCTGACATGATCCTAACTGACCTAAGACAGGGAATATTTACTAGGATTAAATGTCAGGGATTGTGGAAAACTGAGTTTAAATGTATTTGGCTAAGGTGTATGTAAACTTCCGACTTCAACTGTACGTACTGTAGATCGGAAACCAAAAATAAGTCAATAGGGCTAACTGGCTAGCTACTAGTACTGTTAGCTAGCCAGATAGCCACAAAGAATTGTTAGCTTGCTACCCACGAAGAATTGACATCTATCTTGCATAATATTAGTTTTAGGTCACTTTTGCCTGTTAAACTATCTGGTTAGCTACATTATTATGATTTACAAATAGCTAGCTGATAGTTACTGTATGAAGTAAAACGGTTGCTTTGTGTATATCTTGCTTTGTCTCTATTAATGCCTCTGGTTCCTGACCATAGGGTAGACCAGTTCCGTGTTCCCCAGTTCCATCTAGTTTATTACTCCTCCTGACAGTGATACTGTTTACCTTAACTGACTTCATAGGGGGAATGTAGTTTCTATACCATGTACACGTTTACCATGGTACTACATTTACATTTGAGTCATTTAGCAGATGCTCTTATCCAGACCAATCATCTTATGTTTGCTAGGTAAGTCAACCACATATCACATTCATAACAAGTTAAACCTCTCCTCAATCACCGAAGGCGAAGTGCTAGTAAGAAAAGAGAAAGGCAATTGTTGGTGCAAGTAACCAAGCAGGGTGTTTTTTGTCTTTGTCCAGCTGGGTCAGATCCTGAGAAGTCCCTTCATGAAGTTTGTGGCTCACGCAGTGTCCTTCACCCTCTTCCTGGGCCTGCTGGTCATCAACGCCTCGGACCGCTTCGAGGGGGTCAGGAACCTGCCCAACGAGACCATCACTGACCACCCTCGCCAGGTGTTCCGGGTCAAGACCACTCAGTTCTCCTGGACCGAGATGCTCATCATGAAATGCGTGCTGGGTGAGTAGGAGAGAGGGAGAAGGGGAGGGGGGTGGGAGAGAGAGAGAGGGGGAGGAAGGGAAAGACCGATGAATGGAGAGAGAGGTTGAAAGAAGGACAGAATGAGAATTCCATTGTTTTACTTTTAGATTTGTGTGTACTGTTGTGTATTGTTAGATATTACTGCACTGTTAGAGTTAGGAACACAAGCATTTCGCTACACCTGCAATAACATCTGCTAAATATGTGTATGTGACCGATAAAATTTGATTTGATTTGAGGAAGAATGAAAGGGATGGATTAAGAGAGAAAGAAAGGAACAAGGAAGGAAGAAATTGACAAATAAAAAGAGCTGGTGGAGGGGGCGATTAATGGCACACATACAGTTGATGTCGGATGTTTACATACACCCTAGACTAATCCATTTAAACTCAGTTTTTCACAGTTCCTGACATTTAGTCCTAGCAAAAAGTCCCCGTCTTAGAACAGTTAGAATCACCAATTTATTTTAAGAATGTGAAATGTCAGAATAATAGTAGAGAGAATGAATTATTTCAGCTTTTATTTCTTTCATCACATTCCCGGTGGGTCAGAAGTTTACATACACTCAATTAGTATTTGGTAGCATTGCCTTAAATTGTTTAACTTGGGTCAAATGTTTCAGGTAGCCTTCCACAAGCTTCCCACAATAAGTTGGGTGAATTTTTGGTCAATTCTTCCTGGCAGAGCTGGTGTAAACTGAGTCAGGTTTGTAGGCCTCCATGCTTGCACACACTTTTTCAGTTCTGCCCACACATTTTCTATAGGATTGAGATCAGGGCTTTGTGATGACCACTCCAATACCTTGACTTTGTTGTCCTTAAGACATTTTTTCACAACTTTGGAGTTATGCTTGGGGTCATTGTCCACTTGGAAGACCGGTTTGCGACCGAGCTTTAACTTCCTGACGGATGTTTTGAGATGTTGCTTCAATATATCCACATAATGTTCCTACCTCATGATGCCATCTAGTTTTGTGAAGTGCACCAGTCCCTCCTGAAGCAAAGCACCCCCACAACATGATGCTGCCACCACCTTGCTTCACGGTTGGGATGGTGTTCTTCGGCTTGCAAGCCTCCACCTTTTTCCTCCAAACATAACGATGGTCATTATGGCCAAACAGTTCTATTTTTGTTTCATCAGACCAGGGGACATTTCTCCAAAAAGTACGATCTTTGTCCCCATGTGCAGTTGCAAACCATAGTCTGTCTTTTTTATTGCGGTTTTGGAGCAGTGGCTTCTTCCTTGCTGAGCGGCCTTTCAGGTTATGTCGATATAGGACTTGTTTTACTGTGGATATAGATACCTTTGTACCTGTTTCCTCCAGCATCTTCACAAGGTCCTTTGCTGTTGTTCTGTGATGGATTTGCGTTTTTCGCTCCAAAGTACGTTCATCTCTAGGAGACAGAACGCGTCTCCTTCCTGAGCGGTATGACGGCTGCGTGGTCCCATGGTGTTTATACTTGCGTACTTTTGTTTGTACAGATGAACATGGTACCTTCAGGCGTTTGGAAATTGCTCCCAAGGATGAACCAGACCTGTGGAGGTCTACATTTTTTTTCTGAGGTCTTGGCTGATTTCTTTTGATTTTCCCATGATGTCAAGCAAAGAGGCAGTGAGTTTGAAGGTAGGCCTTGAAATACATCCACAGGTACTCCTCCAATTAACTGAAATTATGTCAATTAGCCTATCAGAAGCTTCTAAAGCAATGACATCATTTTCTGGAAATTTCCAAGCTGTTTAAATGCACAGTCAACTTAGTGTATGTAAACTCCTGACCCACTGGCATTGCGATACAGTGAATTATAAGTGAAATAATCTGTCAGTTAACAATTGTTGGAAAAATGACTTGCACAAAGTAGATGTCATAACCGACTTGCCAGAACTATAGTTTGTTATAAGGTGAATGCACCAATTTGTAAGTCGCTCTGGATAAGAGCGTCTGCTAAATGACTTAAATGTAAAATGTAAATGTTAACAAGAAATGTGTGGAGTGGTTGAAAAATTTGTTTTAATGTCTCCAACCTAAGTGTACAGTACGTAAACTTCCGACTTCAACTGTACACACTTAGAGCCAATAGATCAATCACAATAAAAACATCAGCTGGTTTCTCCGCCTCCTCACGCTTTCTCTCGTACCTCTTAACGTAGCAATATAATTTGTGTGTGTGTTTCCAGTAGGGATGGGGAGTGCCTGATTGCCTGTAAATCAATTACATTACCAGCAAAAATATTAGCGTTCAGATTACAGATACTTTTGAAAAACGTGGATTACTTTTAAATTCAGGAAGGATGTTTGTGAAAAAATACATTGGCACCTTTCTGTTTTCTCAATGACATTCAATTCAACATTGAAAAAAGGCACACGTTTAAGCTTGTTACACCTGAGGGAGTCTGTCCACAAGTCAGAGACAACTATGATGACACACCAAATGCGTTCCACACCAAATCCTTTTTCTCTTCTTCTAATGCCTCTTAAGGTTCAAGTAATCCAAAAGTATCTGAAAGCTATCAGATTGTTACTTTTTGGGTAATCCCACACTTACATTACTGATTACAATTTTGGACAGGTAACTGTAACAGATTACATTTAGAAAGTAACCTACCCAACCCTGGTTTCTAGTAGTGGCAGCGTTCTCTTCCCACCAAGAGTAGTTCTGTTCTTGAGCTGTTCTTGTCTATTAATGTTTTGTATTATGTCATGTTCTGTGTTTTGTGTGGATCCCAGGAAGAGTAGCAGCTGCTTTGCAACAGCTAATGGGGATCCAAATACAATAATGTAATAACAAATAACAAAACCAATTTCAGCCATAGTGTGTGTGTGAGCTGCTTAGAGTGTGTGTGAGCTGTTTAGAGTGTGTGTGAGCTGTTTAGAGTGTGTGTGAGCTGTTTAGAGTGTGTGTGAGCTGTTTAGAGTGTGTGTGAGCTGCTTAGAGTGTGTGTGAGCTGTTTAGAGTGTGTGTGAGCTGTTTAGAGTGTGTGTGAGCTGTTTAGAGTGTGTGTGAGCTGTTTAGAGTGTGTGTGAGCTGTTTAGAGTGTGTGTGAGCTGTTTAGAGTGTGTGTGAGCTGTTTAGAGTGTGTGTGAGCTGTTTAGAGTGTGTGTGAGCTGTTTAGAGTGTGTGTGAGCTGTTTAGAGTGTGTGTGAGCTGTTTAGAGTGTGTGCGTGAGCTGTTTAGAGTGTGTGTGAGCTGTTTAGAGTGTGCGTGAGCTGTTAGAGTGTGTGCTGTTTAGAGTGTGTGTGTGTGAGCTGCTTAGAGTGTGTGTGAGCTGTTTAGAGTGTGTGTGAGCTGTTTAGAGTGTGTGTGAGCTGTTTAGAGTGTGTGTGAGCTGCTTAGAGTGTGTGTGAGCTGTTTAGAGTGTGTGTGAGCTGTTTAGAGTGTGTGTGAGCTGCTTAGAGTGTGTGTGAGCTGTTTAGAGTGTGTGTGAGCTGCTTAGAGTGTGTGTGAGCTGTTTAGAGTGTGTGAGAGGTGTGCATGGTGCCACCTGAGGGAGACATTGATCATTTTAATTCTGTGGGCATTCTTTGAAGCTCCTGTAATTGTGGCACAGCGATGATACTGATTAGAGAAGCTTTTCAATGAGCCATTTTCTCCCTGTTTTGGCTGCGGAGATACACAGGTGTATCTGTGTGTGTGTGATACTGTAGTGGTGTTTATGTATTTGTTGGTCTCCTAATGTAAACTTCCGTTCAAAAGTTTGAGGTCACTTAGAAACGTCCTTGTTTTTGAACGAAAAAGCACATTTTTTTGCCTGTTAAAATAACATCAAATTGATCAGAAATATAGTGTAGACATTGTTAATGTTGTAAATGACTGTTGTAGCTGGAAACGGCTGATTTTTAATGGAATATCTTACATAGGCGTACAGAGGCCCAAAGAAGAGGCGACTCCGGGATGCTGGCCTTCTAGGCAGAGTTGCAAAGAAAAAGCCATATCTCAGACTGGCCAATAAAAATGAAAGATTAAGAACACAGACACTGGACAGAGGAACAATGCCTAGAAGGCCAGTATCCCGGAGTCGCCTCTTCGGCGTTGAGACTGGTGTTTTGCAAATACTATTTAATAAAGCTGCCAGTTGAGGACTTGTGAGGCGTCTTTTTCTCAAACTAGACACTAATGTACTTGTCCTCTTGCCCAGTTGTGCACCAGGGCCTCCCACTCCTCTTTATATTCTGATTAGAGCCAGTTTGTGCTGTTCTGTGAAAGGAGTAGTACACAGCATTGTACGACATCTTCAGTTTCTTGGCAATTTCTCGCATGGAATAGCCTTCATTTCTCAGAACAAGAATAGACTGATGAGGTTCAGAAGAAAGTTATTTGTTTTTGGCCATTTTGAGCCTGTAATCGCACCCACAAATGTTGATGCTCCAGATACTCAACTAGTTTAAAGGTCAGTTTTATTGCTTCTTTAATCAGCATAACAATTTTCAGCTGTGCTAACATTATTGCAAAAGGGTATAATGATGATCAATTAGTCTTTTAAAATTATAAACTTCGATTAGCTAACACAACATGTCACGTTTGTTGTATGTAGGAGACCAAGGCGCAGCGTGGTATGCGTACATACTTCTTTTATTAAAGAAAGAACACTGAACAAACTAACAAAACGACCGTGAAGCTATATAAACGAGTGCTGACAGGCAACTACACATAGACATAAGAACCCACAAATACCCTATGGAAATGGCTACCTAAATATGGTCCCCAATCAGAGACAACGATAAACAGCTGCCTCAGATTGGGAACCAATTCAGGCCAACATAAAAATAAAAAGAACCCTAGACAAGGAAAAAACTAACATATCCACCCTAGTCACACCCTGACCTAACCAAAATAATAAAGAAAACAAAGATAACTAAGGTCAGGGCGTGACAACGTGCCATTGGAACACAGGAGTGATGGTTGCGGATAGTGGGCATATGTAGATATTTAATTAAAAATCTGCTGTTTCCAGCTACAATAGTCATTTACACAATTAACAATGTCTACACTGTATTTCTGATCAATTTGATGTTATTTTAACGGGCAGAAAAATTGCTTTTCTTTCAAAAACAAGTGACCCCAAACGTTTGAACAATAGTGTAGATTTAAAATGACTGTGTACCCACCCGATATGATCTCTTGGAAGTATGTGTTGTGTTAATGTGTGCTCTCTCTTTCTCTCTCTCTCTCTCTCCCTCCCTCAGGTATGATCTGGTCGGAGGTCAAGGAGATCTGGGTGGACGGTCCTAGAGAGTATGTGATGCACCTGTGGAATGTGTTAGACTTCGGCATGTTGTCTATCTTTGTGGCTTCGTTCACCGCTCGGTTCATGGCCTTCCTCAAGGCCTCGAAGGCCCAGCTGTACGTCGACCAGTTTGTCACCGACGAAGACATCCGCAACGCATCACTACCTACAGAGGTAGCCTACTACACCTATGGTTCGTAGAAATATACCGTTGGCATTCTCATTTTCTACCCTTCTACAAGGGCCTACATTAACGACTGTGGACCGGTGCCCTACCCTTCCCAGTACACTGCTCGCGCTCTCTAATCACTGCTGTCATCTTGTGGTGTAAGGCTGTTATGACATGGCTGTTTACAGTAAGCTACGGTCTGCATGCACATGCATATGATAGCCTCCCCACTGTTTAAACATTAGTTCTGAAACAGCCAACACACGCGATGACACACTCGGTCACATACCCCAAAGCTGTTATAATTGTCTGTGTGTGTGTGTGTGTGTGTGTGTTGGTCCTCTCGTTTCTGTGCTTTCCAGAGGTGTTCTGGTGTTCCCCTGATGTGTATTCAAAGAATAGGGTGTAGATCAGCTTTAATATTGCAGATAGATTGTGGCTTCCATCAATGTAATTGTCTGCATCATTTACAATCCCCCATAAATATATTTTGTAAATATACATATAAAAAAAATATATAGGGCCTCCCGAGTGGCGCAGTGGTCTATATAGCGGTGTGTGTATATATATATATATATTTTTTTTTTTTTTTTTTAAACCTAAATGGAGTAAACTAATGGACAACAACACTTAGGCTTCTACTTCCAGCTTTTACATATTACATACATTTTACAGGGAGAATATTTTACAATAGTTTTACAATATTTTACAATACAACTACCCTCAACCTCTCCCATCAATCTCTGAAGAATATGCAGTTTTGATTTCTGTTTCCCATTTATTTTTTGTATTACAAAAAAATACTCATGTTTAACCTTTCTTTAACTAGACAAGTCAGTTTTTCAACTGTGCTGTTTAACAAAGGCTCTGAACCTACAGTGCATTCGGAAAGTATTCCTGACCCCTTCCCTTTTCCACATTTTGTCACGTTACATTCTAAAATGTACCGTAACTCGTAATTCGAAAATGGGTTAAACATATTTTCTTCTCATCAATCTACACACAATAAAAACAGAAATCATTTACTTACAGAAGTATTCAGACTCTTTGCTATGAGACTCGAAATTGAGCTCAGGTGCATCCTGTTTCCATTGATCATCCTTGAGATGTTTCTACAACTTGACTGGAGTCCACCTGTGGTAAATTCAATTGATTGGAAATGATTTGGGGTGGCAGGTAGCCTAGTGGTTAGAGCGTTGGGCCAGTAACCGAAAGATTCCCAATCTGACAAGGTAAACATTTGTCGTTCTGCACCTGAACAAGGCAGTTAACCCACTGTTCCTAGGCCGTCATTGTAAATAAGAATTTGTGACTGACTTTCCTAGTTAAATAAAATGTACATTTTTTTGGAAAGGCACACATCTGTCTATATAAGGTCCCACAGTTGAGAGTGCATGTCAGAGCAAACACCAAGCCATTAGGTCGAAGGAATTGTCCGTAGAGCCCCCGAGACAGGATTGTGTCAAGGCACAGATTTGGGAAAGGGTACCAAAACATTTCTGCAGCATTGAAGGTCCCCAAGAACACAGTAGCCTCAATCATTCTTAAATGGAAGAAGTTTGGAACCACCAAGACTCCTCCTAGATCTGGCTACCCGGCCAAACTAAGCAATCGGGGAAGAAGGGCCTTGGTCAGGGAGGTGACCAAGAACCCGATGGTAACTCTGACAGAGCTCCAGAGTTCCTCTGTGGAGATGAGAGAACCTTCCAGAAGGACAACCATCTCTGCAGCATTCCACCAATCAGGCCTTTATGGTAGAGTGGCCAGATGAAAGCCACTTCTCAGTAAAAGGCATGTGACAGCCCACTTGGAATTTGTCAAAATGCACCTAAAGGACTCTCAGACCATGAGAAACAAGATTCTCTGGTCTGATGAAACCAAGATTGAACTCTTTGGCCTGAATGCCAAGCATCACGTCTGGAGGAAACCTGGCACCATCCCTACGGTGAAGCATGGAGGTGGCAACATCATGCTGTGGAGATGTTGTTCAGCGGCAGGGACTGGGAGACTAGTCAGGATCGAGGGAAAGATGAACCAAGCAAAGTACAGCGAGATCCTTGATGAAAACCTCTCCCAGAGTGCTCAGGACCTCAGACTGGGGCGAAGGTTCATCATCCAATAGGACAATGACCCTAAGCACACAGCCAAGACAACGCAGGAGTGGCTTCGGGACAAGTTTCTGAATGTCCTTGAGTGGACAAGCTAGAGCCCGTACTTTAACCTGATCGAACATCTCTGGAGATATCTGAAAATAGCTGTGCAGTGATGCTCCTCATCCACCCTGACAGAGCGTGAGAGGATCTGCAGAGAACAATGGGAGAAACTTCCCAAATACAGATGTGCCAAGCTTGTAGCTTCATACCTAAGAATGTAATTGCGGCCAAATGTGCTTCAACAAAGTACTGAGTAAAGGGTCTGAATACTTATGTAAATGTAATATATATTTTTTTGTGTTTTATGTGTTTTATTTGTAACACGTGTAAAAGGCAAAATGTCTAAAAACCTGTTTTTTGCTTTGTAATTATAGGGTATTGTGTGTAGGTTGATAAGGGGGGGGGGGATAATTTAATCAATTTTAGAATAAGGCTGTAACGTCACAAAATGTGGAAAAAGTAAGGGGTCTGAATACTTTCCGAATGCACATTTTATGGATACAGTATATTTTACATTTAGTTCTTGTTATTTTTCGTCCCACCCTTCAGCTCCACTCAACCCCTCGCATCTAATCTCTAAATACCATCCCGTTTTGATTTCTAAGTGTTACACCTTGCCTTTTTGTAATTGCACTACGCAGGCAAGTTGTCCAATACTCGCTCCAAGTTGTCCAATATTCACTCCAACTTGTCCAATATTCACTTAAGAGTTTGCTCTCCCCTATCATCAAACAAGTACTACTGAGAAGACGAAGCTCACTTCCTTTTGTCTTATCAGATAGTCACAGTTCATATACAAGCTCTTCTTTCTCTGTTTAAAATCTTTCTTTCAACTAGCTCTCACAGTCTCACACCAGAATTAGATGTTCATCCATGTTTCTCAAACGTCAAATTACAACGTGTTTAAGGTTCCCTTTTAGGCATTAACTCCACATGTTTAGGTTTAAGTTTAGGCATTCATTCCGAAATCTTAAACTGGAACTGACAGCGTTTGACCTACTTTGCAGATATGAAACAAACAGACACATCATAATATCAGTCAAAAAATATAGAATTCCCAATTTATGCTACAAAACCAACTTCATAAGAGGTTTTAAAAATAGGTTACATTTTCTGCCTCGTGGCGCAGCGCTCTAAGGCACTGCATCGCAGTGTTGTGCTGTCACTACAGCATCGGGTTAGATCCCAGGCTATGGCATTTACCGGCCATGACCGGGAGTTCCATAGGGTGGCGCACAATTGGCCCAGCGTTGGGAGGTTTTAGCTGGGGGGCTTTACTTGGCTCATCACGCTCTAGGGACTTCTTGTGGTGGGTCGGGCGACTGCAGGCTGACTTCCATCATCGGTTGAACAGTGTTTCCTCCGACACATTGGTGAAGCTGGCTTCCTGGTTAAGCGAGCGGGTGTTATAAGAAGAGTGGTTTGGCGGGTCAAATTTCGGAGGACGCCTGACTCGGCCTTCGCCTCTCCTGAGCCCGTTGGGGAGTTGCAATGATGAGACAAGATCTTAATCATGAAAAAAGGGGTACTTTTTTAAATAAACGGTTACACTACCGTTCAAAAGTTTGTCAGAAAAGCAACATTTTTGTCCATTAAAATAACATCAAATTGATCAGAAATACATCAAATTGATCAGACATGCAGTGTAGACCTAATGTTGTAAATTACTATTGTAGCTGGAAACAGCTGATTTTTAATGGAATATCTACATAGGCGTACATAGGCCCATTATCAGCAGCCATCACTCTTGTGTTCCAATGGCACGTTGTGTTAGCTAATCCAAGTTCATAATTTTAAAAGGCTAATTGATCATTAGAAAACCCTTCTGCAATTATGTTAGTACAGCTGAAAACTGTTATGCTGATGAAAGATGCAATAAAACTGGCCTTCTGTAGACTAGTTGAGTATCTGGAGCATCAGCATTTGTGGGTTCGATTATAGGCTCAAAATGTCCAGAAAAAAATAACTTTCTTCTGAAACTTGTCAGTCTATTCTTGTCCTGAGAAATGAAGGCTATTCCATGCGAGAAATTGCTAATAAACTGAAGATCTCGTTCAACGCTGTGTACTACTCCCTTCACTGAACAGTGCGAACTGGCTCTAACCAGAATAGAAAGAGGAGTGGGAGACCCCGGTGCACAACAGCAAGAGGACAAGTACATTGTGTCTAGTTTGAGAAACAGACGCCTCACAAGTCCTCAACTGGCATCTCATTAAATAGTACCAGCAAAACCACCAGTCTCAACGTCAACAGTGAAGAGGCGACTCTTGGATTCTGGCTTTCTAGGCAGAGTTGCAAAGAAAAAGCCATATCTGACTGGCCAATAAAAATAAAAGATTAAGATGGGCAAAAGAACACAGAGGAACTCTGCCTAGAAGGCCAGCATCCCAGAGTCGCCTCTTCACTCTTGAGCTCAGAATAACTATTCAACACTCAACACCCGTTGAATATGGCCAGTGTCATTCAACGTTGGCAAAACAGCATAATTAAATTGTTGCCAGCATCACAGTTGCAGTCACCAACCCTAAAAACAGCCTAACCAGCTCTGCTAGGGCAAGTAAAATGGTCAGAGTGAGCTGTTCTCTCATTTGTGTCTGGAAGTAGCTAGCAAGCTAGCCAACGTTAGCCAGTTAGCTTGGGTGCTTGACTGCTGTTGTTAAGACAGAAGGCTTTGATCAACCCTACTTGGCCAGAATGTCCAGTGTGTGCTCTGAACGCTCCTTAGAGATGGGCGGGGCTAAAGCTCAAGAGGGTGTGGACGATGTAGACAAAGAAGAGGTCTCCAGTAGGTGTCCTATAACATTCAAAGGCCATTTTCTCAAAAGTGGTGTTACAAGTTTATCAACTTTCAAAGCAGAATTACCTCCCATTGTTCTTCAACTGTTGTGTGTACCCTTTTCTAGCTCTGTGTCTCTACTTTTATCCAAAGTAAAAAAATATTTAAAAAACATTTCAAGTTTTGCTACATCAAACTGGGTGTATATGAGCAGATTTAATGTTGCTAAAATGCTGTCTGTTCCACTTTAATGTTAGGCATTAACTCTGAATGGTTAAGGTAAAGGTCAAGGTATGGGATAGGCTTAAAACAAAAGTCTCAAAAACAACATTCTATCGCTGGATTTGAACTTGCAACCTTTGGAATCAGAGGTAGGTGCCTACAATTATCTGCCATCCCTGCCCACAACACCCTAGCAGTCCACAACACCCTAGCAGTCCACAACACCCTAGCAGTCCACAACACCCTAGCAGTCCACAACACCCTAGCAGTCCACAACACCCTAGCAGCGCACAATGTTGCCCCTTGTGGCCGGTTTTCACATCACCTCCCGACATCCTCAGACATGGATGGACGTCAAATACTGACTTATCATGGGGTGACCTGGCTGCTTTCTTTTTTTGGTTACTCTTCTCTTTTCCACACACTCTTCTCTTTTCCACACACTCTTCTCTTTTCCACACACTCTTCTCTTTTCCACACACTCTTCTCTTTTCCACACACTCTTCTCTTTTCCACACACTCTTCTCTTTTCCACACACTCTTCTCTTTTTCACATTCTCTCCCTACGGTGTGTCTCAGCCAGGAATAAGTGGCGTCCATCGGACCCCCAGATCATCTCGGAGGGTCTGTATGCCATCGCTGTGGTGCTGAGTTTCTCCCTTCCCCTCCCCTCCCTCTTTCAGCCAGGAATAAGTGGCGTCCATCGGACCCCCAGATCATCTCGGAGGGTCTGTATGCCATCGCTGTGGTGCTGAGTTTCTCCCTTCCCCTCCCCTCCCTCTTTCAGCCAGGAATAAGTGGCGTCCATCGGACCCCCAGATCATCTCGGAGGGTCTGTATGCCATCGCTGTGGTGCTGAGTTTCTCCCGCATTGCCTACATCCTGCCCGCCAACGAGAGCTTCGGCCCCCTCCAGATCTCCCTGGGCCGGACGGTGAAGGACATCTTCAAGTTCATGGTCATCTTCATTATGGTGTTTGTGGCCTTCATGATCGGCATGTTCAACCTCTACTCGTATTACCTAGGAGCCAAGTACAACCCTGCCTTCACCACGTGAGTGAGAAAATACAATACACATCCTGCACACACACACACACACACACACACACTGAAACACACACAAATGGAAGATTAGTGAGATGAGTGAAACACATCTTTTTTTTTGGGGGGGGGATTAAGTGACATGTTATTTAGGAAAGATACTGGTGGAATCCCACAAGGTCACCTTTCTTTCAAAGCTCTTTTCTGACAGGACAAGTGGAAGTAGTGTCTGGCTACATCTCTGTCCAGTTTATCAGTGGAAATCCACTATGATGTTTTCTGGAACCAGCTGGTCCTTTCACATCAGTGATGACAGGCACATTTACTTTTATTTAATGTCCGCCTGTTGATTTTATAGCAACGTCGCAAAGTGATCAGTCTTTATCCTGTGGCAGGCTCGTTTAAGAACCATTTGTCAACAATTATTTCAGAGAAAGAAGACACAGTCCTCTTCCCTCCTCTCCTCTCAGAATGTACTTTTACCACTTTAGACTAGAGACACATTATCATTTGATCATTCTATCACTCTTTCTGAAACTGAAACTTTCCACTCAATCATCTCAGTCACTTTGCTAATGGATTTTGGGTCCAGCCTGTCCGTCCGTCTGTCTCAGTCAGTCAGTCAGTCGGTCAGTCATTTTTTTATGAGTTAGAGAACTCCTCTGTTCCATCTGTGTGTAGTGAAGTAGAACCACAGAGAACGGTGGAGTCTGGGATGGGTTCTGCTTGGCTGATCACATAGAACCACCAGTCTGCTGAGGCGGTACCGGTACAAACGTCGGACTCATCACTTCTACTCCCTACAGCGGATATTCAGTTTTAGGTCTCTGTCTTGCACTCTAAGACCTGAATGGTACACTCAAGGGCTGCGTTCACACAGCACACTCAACTTTTTTCCACTAATTGGTCTTTTTGACCAATCACATCAGATCTTTTAACATCAGCTCTTTTTTTGGGGAGCTGATCTAATTGGTCAGAAGACCAATCGAAACGCAGCCTGTGTTGACTTTACCTTGAAACACACTTGGGATTTGTTTCCGAGGTCAGTTTTGAGGAATCCAGCTGATATATTATTCCACTTGAATTCATAGTAACCTATCAACCAGTGAGCTGTTCTGTATGAATTCTACCGTTCACAGTTCTTACTGGCACCACAAGGGGTCACTATGACTCCAATTACTAATGGAGTCAGAAAAGACCATAACAGAAGTCACGTTTTCCAGGTGGAATTTACATCAATCATTTACCTGGTAAAGAAAAGGAGTGGGTTGGACTGTATCTTAGGCTAGGTTGAGGAGTGTGATATTGCAGGTCAGAATACAGGAATGTTGGTGGAGGACAAGGTTTCCATTGCAGGGTATTCAGTTATTAACTAACTAACGAAGGCCCAGCACAAGGACACAAGAGCCCGTGGGGTCCGGGGGGGATGTTGTGGTTCTGGAGGATACAAAAGAGAAGATATATTAGCATACATACGAAGTGTCATAACTAATAGGAGAATATAGAAAAGTATAACACACAGGAACAAAGGACATCACTGGTAACTAAAGAATTCCCCAAAACATCACACTACCACCACCATGCTTAACCGTTGGTATGAGGTGGAATATAGTGTTTGGTTTTCGCCAGACATAATGGGACCCATTTCCTCGAAAAAGTTGATTCAAGTTTGCCAAAAAGCACCTGGAAGATCATCAAGACTCTTGGAAGAATGTTCTATGGACAGATGAGTCAAAAGTATCACTTTTTGGATGACATGGGCTCCATTATGCCTGGTGAAAACCAAACACTGCATTCCACGGTAAGAACCTTGTACCAACGGTTAAGCATGGTGGTGGTATAGTGAATCTTTAGGGATGCTTTGCATGAGAGAATGTCAAGAGTGTGCAAAGCTGTCATCAAGGCAAAGGGTGGCTACTTTGAATAATCTCAAATTGAAAATATATTGGTTTTGTTTAACACTTTTTTGGTTACTACGTGATTCCATATGTGTTATTTCATAGTTTTGATGTCTTCACTATTATTCTATAATGTAGAAAATAGTAAATGAAAAAAAATTAGTAGGTATGTCCAAAATGTTGACTAGTACTATATATATATATATATATATATATGTGCCTGTGTATATATACAGGCTAGGAAGTTATCATTATACAGTTTCCAAACATGAAAAGGCACTTACTTAAACTCAGGTATGCACAACATGGACTGCGTTTAGACAGGCAGCCCAATTTTGATATTTTTTCACTAATTGGTTTGAAAAGATCTGATATGATTGATCAAAAGACCAATAAGTGGAAAAAATGATCAGAATTAGGCTGCCTGTCTACACTCAGCCATGAACAGGAAAGGGAAAACACTGGGGCCGTCCTATTCACCAAACACTAAGGAAAACACACACTGCTTTATACCAGAGGAATGGGAGCGGAATGTTGATTAGCAGAGTGATTTCAGGTGTGGTGAGTTGGCAGGATCGGGGGAAGTCCAGAGAGAGGATAATTGGAAAGTTGGTCGAATTTGCATGATGCTTCAGAACAGTTGGTTTAGGTGTGTGTGTGTGTGTGTGTGTGTGTGTGTGTGTGTGTGTGTGTACGTACGTACGTACGTACGTACGTATGTGCGTGTATCTGCTATCTCTCTGTGTTCTTGAGTATAACAGACATGGCAGCTTTTGATGGAGGATGGTAGTGAGGGCAGGTTTGATGGCTCCGGTGCTGATTGAGGGAGGCAGGTGGTGGTGATAACAATACCCCAGGAGGAAGCAGTCTGAGTGGGGGCTGTGGAGAGGGTGAAGGCGGTTCTTTGGAGGATGGCTGGAGGGTTCAGGCAGTGAAGGTACAGCTGGAGTAGGCCTAATGAAGACTGTATGCCCTAATGGCTACTATTCTGGCCTCCAGAACCCAACACACTGACTGACTCACTCACACACAAAAGCACACATATTATTTCTCACACACACACACACACACACACACACACACACACACACACACACACACACACACACACAGGTTATTAGGATTCTCAGCTAGGCACCTCTGGAGAAGCAGTAGACCTGTCTCTATGTTCTAGTCAGCCATGCATTAGTACACTGCTGTACAGACCTGACTGCCAGACGAGAGGAGAGTAATGGAGAGATACAGGAAAGGGGAGGGGGAGTCAGGAAGTAGAAGATAGAGGGAGGACGGAGTCTATTTGAAGAAAAGAGAAAGCGTCAGCGGGTAGATGAGAAAATAGAGGAGGGCAAATTTGACAGAGTAGGAAGATAAACAAATGAGATAAAAGCAAGAGGAAAGGAGGAATGAGTATGAGTGAAGAGAGGGGGATGGAGAGACTAGAGGGGGAATGAGAGACTAGAGGGGGATGGAGAGACTAGAGGGGGAAGGAGAGACTAGAGGGGGATGGAGAGACTAGAGGGGGATGGAGAGACTAGAGGGGGATGGAGAGACTAGAGGGGGAAGGAGAGACTAGAGGGGGATGGAGAGACTAGAGGGGGAAGGAGAGACTAGAGGGGAAGGAGAGACTAGAGGGGGATGGAGAGACTAGAGGGGGATGGAGAGACTAGAGGGGGATGGAGAGACTAGAGGGGGATGGAGAGGCTAGGGGGAAGGAGAGACTAAAGGGGGATGGAGAGACTAGAGGGGGAAGGAGAGACTAGAGGGGGAAGGAGAGACTAGAGGGGATGGAGAGACTAGAGGGGGAAGGAGAGACTAGAGGGGGATGGAGAGACTAGAGGGGGAAGGAGAGACTAGAGGGGGAAGGAGAGACTAGAGGGGGATGGAGAGACTAGAGGCGGAAGGAGAGACTAGAGGGGGATGGAGAGACTAGAGGGGGATGGAGAGACTAGAGGGGAATGGAGAGACTAGGGGGAAGGAGAGACTAGAGGGGGAAGGAGAGACTAGAGGGGGATGGAGAGACTAGAGGGGGATGGAGAGACTAGAGGGGAATGGAGAGACTAGGGGGAAGGAGAGACTAGAGGGGAAGGAGAGACTAGAGGGGGAAGGATAGACTAGAGAGGGAAGGAGAGACTAGAGGGGGAAGGAGAGACTAGAGGGGGAAGGAGAGACTAGAGGGGGAAGGAGAGACTAGGGGGAGGGGGAGAGACTAGAGGGGGATGGAAAGACTAGAGGGGAAGGAGAGACTAGAGGGGGATGGAGAGAAGCGGAGGAGGATTCTTGGCTGGCCTGTTTGTGTGGGCACAATAAGGAAAACAGGCCACTGGCACAGACAGGAGAGAGAGAATCAGAGGGATAAGCTGAAGAAGACACACAGACATGGAGAACAAACTGAGAAGGAGGGAGAGGGCAAAACCAAAGAGAGTGAGATATATTTTGTGAGAGCTGAAGAGTAGAGAGAGAGGGAGAGGGAGAGAGAGAGAGGGGGCCTGGTGGTATGGCATGACAGTTTAGCGTGGGGGTAAAAAGGAACATATGTACAGTACCAGTTAAAAGTTTGCACACACCTTCTCATTCCAGGGTTTTTCTTTGTTTTTACTATTTTCTACATCGTAGAACAGTAGTGAAGACATCAAAACTATGAAATAACACATATGGAATCATGCAGTAACCAAAAGAGTTTATATTTGAGATTCTTCAAAGTAGCCATCCTTTGCCTTGATGAGAGCTTTGCACACTCTTGGCATTCTCTCAACCAGCTTCATGAGGTAGTCACCTGGAATGCATTCACTTAACAGGTGTGCCTTGTTAAAAGTTAATTTGGGGAATTTCTTTCCTTCTTAATGCGTTTGAGCCAATGAGTTGTGTTGTGAGAAGGTAGGGGTGGTATACAGAATACAGCCCTATTTGGTAAAAGACCAAGTCCATATTAGGTCAAGAACAGCTCAAATAAGCAAAGAGAAAATACAGCCCATCATTACTCTAAGACATGGGTGTCATTATATTTGGCCCGCGGGACAATACCAAATTACTACTAGAGCTGGCCCGCCGGTATTATACAGCGCATTCACCACTAATACTACGAATCCCATAATGCTCTGCTGTTTTCGCGCGCCAATCAGGACAGGACCCAGAAACGCTCTCTCCTCTGTGACAGTAGTCATAGCAACATAGACGCTACAACTGTCAGCGAGCTAACCCTTCCCAAAAATGGCGAAAAGAAAGGCAGAAAACAGGAGCTTTCTGGACAAGTGGGAGGCAGAATATCTGTTTACATATGTAAAAGACAAACCTGTTTGTCTTGTTTGTGGAGTCAACGTGGCTGTAAGTAAGGAGTACAACATTAGACGACACTATGAAACGAAACACCATGACAAATACAAGGACCTGGACATGACTCAAAGGAGCCAGAAAGTAGAGGAGATGAAAAGAAGTTTGGTTTCACAACAGAATATGTTTAAAAAAGCCACATCACAAAGCGAGGCTGCTGTAAAGGCTAGTTATATAGTGGCAGCAGAGATCGCAAAATCAGCCCGGCCCTTTAATGAGGGAGAGTTCATGAAAAAGTGCATGATGAAGGTTTGTGACCTCGTATGCCCAGAGAAAAAACAAGCATTTTCAAATGTGAGCCTGAGCAGGAACACAGTAGCTGATCGCACATGTGATCTTGCCACCAATCTGTATGACCAGCTGATGGAAAAGGGAAAAGATTTTGTTGCGTTCTCCCTCGCTGTGGATGAGAGCTGCGACGCATCTGATACTGCTCAGCTGTCAGTCTTCATCCGTGGAGTGGACTCAAATCTGTGTGTTACGGAGGAGCTATTAGGATTCAAATCAATGCATGGCACAACCACAGGAAAGGAAATCTTTGAGGAGGTTTCCAAATGTGTAACTGAAATAAAGCTGCCGTGGGATAAACTCGTTGGATTAACGACAGATGGTGCGCCAGCGATGTGCGGTAAAAAGAGTGGACTGGTGGGCATGGTTCGGGAGAAGATGCGGGAAGAGAACTGTGCAGGTGAGCTAACTGTTTACCACTGCATCATACATCAGGAAGCACTGTGTGCCAAAGCCCTAAAGATGGAACATGTTATGACCACAGTAACACAGGTAGTTAACTTTATAAGAGCCAAAGGTCTAAATCACCGCCAGTTTAAATCTTTTCTGGAGGAGTGTGGTTCGGAATACGCAGACGTGCCGTATCACACAGAGGTGAGATGGCTAAGCAGAGGAAAAGTACTGAACAGATGTTTCGAGCTGCGTGAGGAAATATGTCAATTCCTGGAAACCAAAGGGAAGGATACAGCAGAGCTCCGGGAGCAAAAGTTCCTGTGTGAGCTGGCCTTTCTCTGTGACATCTCGAGCCATCTCGATGCGCTGAACCTGCAGCTTCAGGGGCGGGGGCGCATCATCACAGACATGTACGCTGCAGTGAGGGCCTTCAAAACTAAACTGTGCCTGTGGGAGAATCAGATGCTGCAAGGAAACCCTTGCCATTTTCCCTGCTGCCAATCCATAAAAGCGCAGATCTCTACCGCCGTGTTCCCATGCGCACAGTTTGCTGAAAAACTCAGTGTTCTCGCCGCTGAGTTTAGCCGGCGATTTGCCGACTTCGATGCCCAGAAATGCAAGTTTGAACTGCTTAGTAATCCCTTCGCAGTTGATGTGGAAAATGCACCAACCAACATCCAAATGGAGCTGATTGAACTCCAGTGCAACGACACGCTGAAGTCAAAGTATGATGCTGTGGGAGCCGCACAGTTTCCACGGTTCATCCCTGACACAATGCCTCAGCTCCGCACCCAAGCTGCTCAGATGCTCTCCATGTTCGGCAGCACTTATCTATGCGAGCAACTTTTCTCCTCGATGAAGATGACCAAAACAACTCACAGGAGACGTCTGACTGATGAACATCTTCGCTCGATACTGAGGATTTCTTCAGCTCAGAGCTTGAGCCCAGACATTGATGAACTAGCATCCAAGAAGAGATGCCAGGTATCTGGCTTGGGCACATCAGATTAGACCAGTGTGCAATAATTAACGTTTTCTTTATGCACTTTTTCTTGCTACAAGGCATGGGCTTGAATGGTTGATTGATTTATTATCATTTTATTTGTAAAATTATTAGCCAGTGGAAAAAGTTTATTTTGGTATTTAAATCAGAAGGATGCAAATAGAAAAGAGGCATACAATTTTTATTTAAATTTTATTTATTTAATAAATGAATGCCATTGATGTGTTTTTTCATTTGAAATTCGATTTTGCATGTCTCCACTATTAAATTATATATTGTATGGTAATAAGCGATGCTTGTTCCATATTCAATGTTAAAGCAAAACTTGTTTGGGTCCATATTAAAAGGTTAATTTGTTCAATGCTGGCCCGTGACTTTGTTCAGGTTTTACATTTTGGCCCACTGGGTATTTGAGTTTGACACCCCTGCTCTAAGACATGAAGGTCAGTAATGTCAAGAACTTTTCAAGTTTCTTCAAGTGCAGTTGCAAAAACCATCAAGCACTATAATGAAACTGGCTCTCATGAGGACTGCCACAACAAAGGAAGACCCAGAGTTACCTCTACTGCAGAGGATAAGTTCATTAGAGTTAACTGCACCTCAGATTGTAGCCCAAATAAATGCTTCAGAGTTCAAGTAACAGACACATCTCAACATCAACTGTTCAGAGGAGACTGTGGGAATCAGGCCTTCATGGTCAAATTGCTGCAAAGAAACCGCTACTAAAGGACACCAATAAGAAGAAGAGACTTGCTTGGGCCAAGAAACACGAGCAATGAACATTAGACCGGTGGAAATCTGTCCTTTGAGTCTGAAAATCTGTCTGATGAGTCCAACCGCCGTGTCTTTGTGAGATGCAGAGTAGGTGAACGGATGATCTCTTTATTTTCTTTTATTTATTTATTTTCAATATATAAATATATGCAAGTCGGGATGTGCCGAGAGAGAGAATTTATAGAGCGTGATGGACACTCGTGTTGTCATGAAGCTCCTAATTGCTTGTCTCGCACTGTTCAATTCCCTATTCAATACATGTGACCAGAGAAGACACACACACTACACATACGCCCACTCAAACAAATCACATTGATTAAGACCAGAGGTGCTTACCCATCTGTCACCATGGATACGGCTCAGCGGCGTGATCGAGGAAAGTTGATCTGAGTTTAATACTTAAAGATGTCTGTCTGTCTGCACCACTCTCCTGAGAGATAGCACTGCTAGTGTCATGTATTGTCATGTTATGTCTTGTCCCTGTGCTTTCTCTTCTCTTCGTTTCCCCCTGCTGGTCGTATTAGGTTACTATCTCTCTCTCTCTCTATCGTTCCGTTCCTGCTCCCAGCTGTTCCCCATTCTCCTAACGACCTCGTTTACTCTCTCACACCTGTCTCCTCTTTTGCCCTCTGATTAAGTCTCTATTTCTCTCTCTGTTTCTGCTTCTGTCCTTGTCGGATTCTTGTTTGCTTTGCCCTTGTCCCGTCCTGTCGTAATCTGCCTCTTCATCAGATGCTGCGTGTGAGCAGGTGTCTCTGTCCTCCACGGCCCACGCCTACCCAGAGGGACATGCAGTCTGTTGCCGCTAGCCCTGCAATTCTCCTCTACTACTAGAAGGAGGACTCTCCTGCAAAGATAGAGGATTTATGTTTTCCCTGTTTGGACATCTCCTGTAAAGATTGAGGATTTGTTTTCCCTGTTTGGACATTAAAAGACTCTGTTTCTGTTGAATCGCTGTTGGGTCCTCACTCACCTGCATAACAGCTAGATGGCGGTGAGGGAGGAGAGTAAAGGAGGGAGGGAAGTTCATATATAAATGCTATAAGGGAGGGATAGAGAGGGAGGGAGAGGATTTTAATATCGGAATGATGAGATAGAGCGAGAGAATGTTTTATTTATTTAAAGTCGGTAATTTACTGATCTGCAGCATTGATTTCTCTGATTATAGAGAGAGAGTGAGCTAAAGAGAAAGATAGTTAGAGAGAGAGACAGAGTGGAAGGGAGGGAGAGAGTGGCACTGAAGAAAGATAGAGAAAAGGAATAATGGAAAATAAAGTTAGAGAGAGCGAGCGAGCGAGAGAGAGAGAGAGAGAGAGCGAGCGAGCGAGAGGGTCCTACTGTGTGTTCATATCAGTCTCCTGAGGAAGTAGATGAGCAGTAATTGGGTTTGGATTACACACACACACAGACTAGAGGTGAGTTGCCGCCATTCTCCCTCGTAGGGAGTGTGTGTGTGTGTGTGTGTGTGTGTGGTGCCTTGTACTGCCTCCCTCTCTCCTGTCAGTGAGGTGCTCTTCTGAGGGTTAAGGCTGACTGTGTCTCTGAAGGCACCCACTGTGACCAGCTGTTAGGGAACTAGACAGAAGCGTTTAATGACGGCTCCGCACCCGGCATCAATATCCGCTGGTCTGCTCTCTGTGTGAATAGGAGGGGTAGTGGTAGCCGGCGACTGATAGAATTGTTTCACGTATAGAAAGGACTACTGTATCTCTGCAGACAAGTGGGGATGTCCGTGTATGTCATAAGCTTCTATTAGAAACCTCTCCTTTTCCCTGCCTAATAACATGTACATTCATTTCTAAATACATGGAAAGAGTCTTGCATATTGACGTTGGTTTGTCACGTGAGCCCCAGGTCAGAGGAAAGGGAAGTCAATAAACATCAGCAAGGATCAAGTGGATGGACTATATGGGTGTCTGAATACCGTTCCACATGAGAACATTGTCCAATAGAGAGAGAATGTAGGTTTATTCAGCCATGGTACCACATGCATTTACTGTACATACTGGGCCTTGCAGCACATCGAGCTGACAGATGACATATTGTTAGTTATTTTAGCGAGTTACTACAGAGTTAACCCGAGTTCTAAGATCTTGAGAGTCTGTGAGAAGACAGAGAGACAGAGAACAAGACATAGAGAGCGAGTTGTAGGTTAAAGCAGTGTTTTCCACTCTTCCTAGAAAGATGAAGTGTGTGTGGCTCTAAGCGCTGAAAGAGGAGAGGTTTATTATTGAAGTGCACACACAGGCCTGTAGCCGACATCTCTCTTCCCCTTCACCCCTCCCTCTTGCTTTGCCATTCATTGAATGTTTATTTGGCAGTATTGCGTCCAAATGTCGGTGTTCTTTAGGCAAAGTGTATGTTTAGATCACTCCACACCCCCTCAGAGCTTGGGTGTCTGACAACGCTAGCTAGAGCAATGTCACCTCATTCGACCAACTTGTTCTCGTGAAACGAAACGAGGGCGCAGGCCATGAGCACTGAGACTAAAAGCAGAACCAAATGGACTGGACTGGACTAGACTAGACTAGACTGGACCAGACGTTTCCAACCTGTTCCGTTCCATGCACAACCAAATCACAGATAAAAGCCCTGGGCTTTTTCCAAAGTGGAACAGGAGAACTGGCTTTGCCTCTTCGATTGAGCTTTCCTGGTGGGGGGATAATGTGTTGGAATTGGACATGACTCATCAGCTATTTCATCAGTGCCAGCTCATAAAGTCTACTAAAAGAACACTATACTCTGGTTTACAGACTCATGCTTGCGTGTGCATCCGTGTGTGTTTCCCCAGGGTGGAGGAGAGCTTTAAGACTCTGTTCTGGTCCATCTTCGGTCTGTCGGAGGTGATCTCCGTGGTCCTGAAGTATGACCATAAGTTCATAGAGAATATTGGCTATGTGCTGTTTGGGGTCTATAACGTCACTATGGTGGTGGTTCTACTCAACATGCTCATCGCTATGATCAATAGCTCCTACCAAGAGATAGAGGTCAGTTCTATTAATAACTCATTCATATAGAGGTCAGTCCTATTAATTACTTATTCATATAGAGGGCAGTTCTATTAATAACTCATTCATATAGAGGTCAGTCCTATTAATTACTTATTCATATAGAGGGCAGTCCTATTAATAACTCATTCATATAGAGGGCAGTCCTATTAATAACTCATTCATATAGAGGTCAGTCCTATTAATAACTCATTCATAAAGAGGGCAGTCCTATTAATAACTCATTCATATAGAGGGCAGTCCTATTAATAACTCATTCATATAGAGGTCAGTCCTATTAATAACTCATTCATATAGAGGGCAGTCCTATTAATAACTCATTCATATAGAGGTCAGTCCTATTAATAACTCATTCATATAGAGGGCAGTCCTATTAATAATTCATTCATATAGAGGGCAGTCCTATTAATAACTCATTCATATAGAGGTCAGTCCTATTAATAACTCATTCATATAGAGGGCAGTCCTATTAATAACTTATTCCTATAGAGGGCAGTCCTATTAATAACTCATTCATATAGAGGGCAGTCCTATTAATAACTCATTCATATAGAGGGCAGTCCTATTAATAACTCATTCATATAGAGGTCAGTCCTATTAATAAATCATTCATATAGAGGGCAGTCCTATTAATAACTCATTCACATAGAGGTCAGTCCTATTAATAACTCATTCATATAGAGGGCAGTCCTATTAAAAACTCATTCATATAGAGGTCAGTCCTATTAATAACTCATTCATATAGAGGGCAGTCCTATTAATAACTCATTCATATAGAGGGCAGTCCTATTAATAACTTATTCCTATAGAGGGCAGTCCTATTAATAACTCATTCATATAGAGGGCAGTCCTATTAATAACTCATTCATATAGAGGTCAGTCCTATTAATAACTCATTCATAAAGAGGGCATAACTATGAATAACTTATTAATATAGAGGGCAGTCCTATTAATAACTCATTCATATAGAGGGCAGTCCTATTAATAACTTATTCCTATAGAGGGCAGTCCTATTAATAACTCATTCATATAGAGGGCAGTCCTATTAATAACTCATTCATATAGAGGGCAGTCCTATTAATAACTCATTCATATAGAGGGCAGTCCTATTAATAACTCATTCATATAGAGGGCAGTCCTATTAATAACTCATTCACATAGAGGTCAGTCCTATTAATAACTCATTCATATAGAGGGCAGTCCTATTAATAACTTATTCATATAGAGGGCAGTCCTATTAATAACTCATTCATATAGAGGGCAGTCCTATTAATAACTCATTCACATAGAGGTCAGTCCTATTAATAACTCATTCATATAGAGGGCAGTCATATTAATAACTCATTCATAAAGAGGGCAGTCCTATTAATAACTCATTCATATAGGAGTCAGTTGTATTAATAACTCATTCATATAGAGGTCAGTCCTATTAATAACTCATTCATATAGAGGTCAGTCCTATTAATAACTCATTCATAAAGAGGGAAGTCCTATTAATAACTCATTCACATAGAGGTCAGTCGTATTAATAACTCATTCATATAGGAGTCAGTTTTATTAATAACTCATTCACATAGAGGTCAGTTCTATTAATAACTCATTCACATAGAGGTCAGTCCTATTAATAACTCATTCATATAGGAGTCAGTCCTATTAATAACTCATTCATTAGGAATTATCCAATCTTACATTTATAATCATACAATGGTCGTGTTATGATAATTTTTAGTCAAAGAAACAAATATTCAGTGTGAAATATTGTTAATCCCACATGACTGTACCAATGTGTGTGTTTATGTGTGCGGTGTGCGCATGCATTTATTTTGTTTGTGTCTGTATGTCCATGTGTGTGTGTCCCCCCCAGACAGATGCAGATGTAGAGTGGAAGTTTGCCCGTGCCAAGCTGTGGATGTCCTACTTTGACGAGGGTCGCACTCTGCCCGCTCCTTTCAACATGGTGCCTTCTCCCAAATCCTGGTACTACCTGGTCCTCCGCACCAAGGCCTGCATCGTTCACCTCTGCAAGGCCAAGGGGCGTCGCCATGACAACGAGCTAGAGATGGGCATGCTTAACCCACGACTCAAGGTCAGAGGGGAGAGGGCAAAGGTCAAAAGTCAAACCCTCATTGTATCAATACATACTGTAGATGCTAGTAAGTGTTTGATCTTATACCAAGCTATTTCCAGTGTAATAATTTTTTTAATACAATTTTAAATGTATTTTGTTTGTTTAGCTTATTGGAATACCAGGTGAGAATTTGCTAGGAATGGTGCTGAGCAGATCCTTGGTAAATCTTACAACATTTGCACACACTGTATATAGGCTTTTCTATTGTGTTATTGACTATACATGTGTTTATCCCATGTGTAACTCTGTGTTGTTTCTGTCGCACTGCTTTGCTCTATCTTGGCCAGGTCGCAGTTGTAAATGAGAACGTGTTCACAACTGACCTACCTGGTTAAATAAAGGTGAAATAAAAACAATATATTTAAAAAAGTCAGTCTTGCCAAAGCATAGCTGAACATCCAGGGAGGCATGGTGCCAAATCTAAATGGCACTGCAAAATGTTTTGCCAAAGCTGTTGCAAAAGCCGCTTGGGTTATTTTGGTGGTGGATGTGTTGTGGAGAATATTGGATGTATTTCAAAGGCTTCAGGATGTATTATAGGAGCTGTTGGATATGCCCGCTCCTACCTAATGCTTAACCTGGTTTGTAGAGGCAGGATCGGTTTTATAGAACTCCCTCTGTGGGTAGACAGAGAGCTGATGGCTCGGCTATGAAACACAACTGAGCAGAGCATCAGGTGAGCAATCGATACGCAGACTCACACTAGACCTTAGGAAGACGGGACAAAATGTAAAGTGAGTTTGTCGGAGCGAACTGCAGCGGTTTCTCTCTTCCTGAAGGAGATATGCATGTATACGGCATCTTGCTTCACTTTTAGAGTGTTTGTGTATGTCGTGTACATTGTGTTTGTAACTGTTTGTTATTGAGCGTGTGTTTGTGTGTGTGTATGTGTGTGTTTGTGTGTTAGTATACAGGGCTATTTTCAGGACCCATTGCAGTTTGGTACCATGTCTCGTTCTGCCATGCCACTGATGATGTCAAGCTTAGCAGCCTTTCGAGCCCCAGATCTGTGTGTGAATATCTATGTGCATGTGCGTGCATGCATGTCTGTGCGCGTGCTTGTGTGTGCGTGTGTGTGTGCGTGTGTGTGTGTTTGAGCGTATCTCCTGCCAACATGAAAATAAGGACTCGTAGGACACTAAGTAAATCTAGAAGAGGACATTAAAACTAGGTCATTGATATTTAGCAGAGCAGATACATCAACACCCAGTGACATAATACACATTATTCCAAGGTAATAGGAATCATGTTTGCAGCACAGAAATAAATAACATATAATACAGTATTATTTTCTATCTATTTATATACACCGTTTCTTAATTTTTAAAACTATTTTCTACATTGTAGAATAATACTGTAGACATCAAAACTATGAAATAACACATATGGAATCATGTAGTAACCAAAAAAGGGTCACACAAAACAAAATAGATTTTAGATTCTTCAAAGTAGCCACCCTTTGCTTTGCATTCTCTCAACCAGCTTCATGAGGAATGATTTTCCAATGATCTTGAAGGAGTTCCCACATATGCTGAGCATTTGTTGGCTGCTTTTCCTTCACTCTGCAGTCTAACTCATCCCAAACCATCTCAATTGGGTTGAGGTTGGGTGATTGTGGAGGCCAGGTCATCTGATGCAGCACTCCGTCACTATTTTTCTTGGTCAAATAGCCCTTACACTGCCTGAAGGTGTCTTTTGGGTCATTGTCCTGTTGAACAACAAATTATAGTTTGTAACCAGCATGGCTACCACATGTGTAAATAGTACCCGCAAAACACCAGTCTCAACGTCAACAGTGAAGAGGCGACACCGGGATGCTGGCCTTCTAGGCAGAGTTCTTCAGTCCAGTGTCTGTGTTCTTTTGCCCATCTTAATCTTTTATTTGTATTGGCCAGTCTGAGATATGGCTTTTTCTTTGCAACTCTGCCTAGAAGGCCAGCATCCCGGAGTCACCTCTTCACTGTTGACGTTGAGACTGGTGTTTTGCGGGTACTATTTAATGAAGCGGCCAGTTGAGGACTTGTGAGGTGCCTGTTTCTCAAACTAGACACTCTAATGTACTTGTCCTCTTGCTCAGTTGTGCACCAGGGCTTCCCACTCCTCTTTCTATTCTGGTTAGAGCCAGTTTGCACTGTTCTGTGAAGGGAGTAGTACACAGAGTTGTACGAGATCTTCAGTTTCTTGGCAATTTCTCGCATGGAATAACCTTCATTTCTCAGAACAAGAATAGACTGACGAGTTTCAGAAGTTCTTGGTTTATAGCCATTTTGAGCCTGTAATCGAAACCACAAATGCTGATGCTCCAGATACTCAACTAGTCTAAAGAAGGCCAGTTAATTTTGCTTCTTTAATCAGGACAACAGTTTTCAGCTGTGCTAACATAATTGCAAAAGGGGTTTTCTAATAATCAATTAGCCTCAGCTACAATAGTCATTTACAACGTTAACAATGTCTACACTGTATTTCTGATCATTTTGATGTTATTTTAATGGACAAGAAATGTGCTTTTCTCTCAAAAACAACAACATTTCTAAGTGACCCCAAACTTTTGAATGGTAGTGTATGAGTGTACACAACATTAGGAACACCTTCCTAATATTTCATTGCACCCCCTTTTGCCATCGGATCAGTCTCAATTCGTCAGGGCATGGACTCTACAATGTGTCAAAGTGTTCCAATAGGATGTTGGCCCATGTTGACTCCAATGCTTCCCACAGTTGGGTCAAGTTGGCTGCATGTCCTTTGGGTGGTGGACCATTCATGATACACACGGGAAACTGTTGAGTGTGAAAAAGCCAGAAGCATTGCAGTTCTTGACACACTCAAACCAGTGCGCCTGGCACCTACTACCATACCCCATTCAAAGGCACTTCAATATTTTTCTTGCTCATTCACCCACTGAATAGCATACATACACAATCCATGTCTCAAGGTTTAAAAGTCCTTTAACCAGTTTCTTCCCTTTCAACTAAACTGATTGAAATGATTTTAGCAAGTGACCCGGTAAGGGATCATAGCTTTCACCTGGATTCACCTGGTCAGGAAAGAGCAGGTGTTCCTAATGTTTTAAACACAATATATTTTTATTCTGGACTCTGACATTGCTTGTTCTGATATTTCTTAATTTCTATATTTTTATTTTTGGGTTATGTGTGTATTGTATTATTTTGTATTGCCAGCTTTTACTGCACTGTTTTAGCTAGAACACAAGCATTTTACTGCACTGTTGGAGCTAGAAACACAAGCATTTTACTGCACTGTTTTAGCTAGAACACAAGCATTTTACTGCACTGTTGGAGCTAGAAACACAAGCATTTTACTGCACTGTTGGAGCTAGAACACAAGCATTTTACTGCACTGTTGGAGCTAGAACACAAGCATTTTACTGCACTGTTTTAGCTAGAACACAAGCATTTTACTGCACTGTTTTAGCTAGAAACACAAGCATTTTACTGCACTGTTTTAACTAGAACACAAGCATTTTACTGCACTGTTGGAGCTAGAAACACAAGCATTTTACTGCACTGTTTTAGCTAGAAACACAAGCATTTTACTGCACTGTTGGAGCTAGAACACAAGCATTTTACTGCACTGTTGGAGCTAGAAACACAAGCATTTTACTGCACTGTTGGAGCTAGAACACAAGCATTTTACTGCACTGTTGGAGCTAGAAACACAAGCATTTTACTGCACTGTTGGAGCTAGAAACACAAGCATTTTACTGCACTGTTGGAGCTAGAAACACAAGCATTTTACTGCACTGTTGGAGCTAGAAACACAAGCATTTTACTGCACTGTTGGAGCTAGGAACACAGGCATTTTACTGCACTGTTGGAGCTAGAAACACAAGCATTTTACTGCACTGTTGGAGCTAGAAACACAAGCATTTTACTGCACTGTTTTAGCTAGAACACAACCATTTTACTGCACTGTTGGAGCTAGAAACAACATTTTACTGCACTGTTTTAGCTAGAACACAAGCATTTTACTGCACTGTTTTAGCTAGAACACAAGCATTTTACTGCACTGTTGGAGCTAGAAACACAAGCATTTTACTGCACTGTTTTAGCTAGAACACAAGCATTTTACTGCACTGTTGGAGCTAGAAACACAAGCATTTTACTGCACTGTTTTAGCTAGAAACACAAGCATTTTACTGCACTGTTTTAGCTAGAAACACAAGCATTTTACTGCACTGTTGGAGCTAGAACACAAGCATTTTACTGCACTGTTGGAGCTAGAAACACAAGCATTTTACTGCACTGTTTTAGCTAGAACACAAGCATTTTACTGCACTGTTGGAGCTAGAAACACAAGCATTTTACTGCACTGTTGGAGCTAGAACACAAGCATTTTACTGCACTGTTGGAGCTAGAAACACAAGCATTTTACTGCACTGTTTTAGCTAGAACACAAGCATTTTACTGCACTGTTTTAGCTAGAACACAAGCATTTTACTGCACTGTTTTAGCTAGAAAATAAGCATTTTACTGCACTGTTTTAGCTAGAACACAAGCATTTTACTGCACTGTTGGAGCTAGAAACACAAGCATTTTACTGCACTGTTTTAGCTAGAACACAAGCATTTTACTGCATTGTTGGAGCTAGAAACACAAGCATTTTACTGCACTGTTTTAGCTAGAAACACAAGCATTTTACTGCACTGTTTTAGCTAGAACACAAGCATTTTACTGCACTGTTGGAGCTAGAAACACAAGCATTTTACTGCACTGTTGGAGCTAGAACACAAGCATTTTACTGCACTGTTGGAGCTAGAACACAACCATTTTACTGCACTGTTGGAGCTAGAAACACAAGCATTTTACTGCACTGTTTTAGCTAGAACACAAGCATTTTACTGCACTGTTGGAGCTAGAAACACAAGCATTTTACTGCACTGTTTTAGCTAGAAACACAAGCATTTTACTGCACTGTTTTAGCTAGAAACACAAGCATTTTACTGCACTGTTGGAGCTAGAACACAAGCATTTTACTGCACTGTTGGAGCTAGAAACACAAGCATTTTACTGCACTGTTGGAGCTAGGAACACGCATTTTACTGCACTGTTGGAGCTAGAAACACAAGCATTTTACTACACTGTTGGAGCTAGGAACACAAGCATTTTACTGCACTGTTGGAGCTAGAACACAAGCATTTTACTGCACTGTTGGAGCTAGAACACAAGCATTTTACTGCACTGTTTTAGCTAGAACACAAGCATTTTACTGCACTGTTTTAGCTAGAAACACAAGCATTTTACTGCACTGTTTTAACTAGAACACAAGCATTTTACTGCACTGTTGGAGCTAGAAACACAAGCATTTTACTGCACTGTTTTAGCTAGAAACACAAGCATTTTACTGCACTGTTGGAGCTAGAACACAAGCATTTTACTGCACTGTTGGAGCTAGAAACACAAGCATTTTACTGCACTGTTGGAGCTAGAACACAAGCATTTTACTGCACTGTTGGAGCTAGAAACACAAGCATTTTACTGCACTGTTGGAGCTAGAAACACAAGCATTTTACTGCACTGTTGGAGCTAGAAACACAAGCATTTTACTGCACTGTTGGAGCTAGAAACACAAGCATTTTACTGCACTGTTGGAGCTAGGAACACAGGCATTTTACTGCACTGTTGGAGCTAGAAACACAAGCATTTTACTGCACTGTTGGAGCTAGAAACACAAGCATTTTACTGCACTGTTTTAGCTAGAACACAACCATTTTACTGCACTGTTGGAGCTAGAAACAAGCATTTTACTGCACTGTTTTAGCTAGAACACAAGCATTTTACTGCACTGTTTTAGCTAGAACACAAGCATTTTACTGCACTGTTGGAGCTAGAAACACAAGCATTTTACTGCACTGTTTTAGCTAGAACACAAGCATTTTACTGCACTGTTGGAGCTAGAAACACAAGCATTTTACTGCACTGTTTTAGCTAAACACAAGCATTTTACTGCACTGTTTTAGCTAGAAACACAAGCATTTTACTGCACTGTTGGAGCTAGAACACAAGCATTTTACTGCACTGTTGGAGCTAGAAACACAAGCATTTTACTGCACTGTTTTAGCTAGAACACAAGCATTTTACTGCACTGTTGGAGCTAGAAACACAAGCATTTTACTGCACTGTTGGAGCTAGAACACAAGCATTTTACTGCACTGTTGGAGCTAGAAACACAAGCATTTTACTGCACTGTTTTAGCTAGAACACAAGCATTTTACTGCACTGTTTTAGCTAGAAAATAAGCATTTTACTGCACTGTTTTAGCTAGAACACAAGCATTTTACTGCACTGTTGGAGCTAGAAACACAAGCATTTTACTGCACTGTTTTAGCTAGAACACAAGCATTTTACTGCATTGTTGGAGCTAGAAACACAAGCATTTTACTGCACTGTTTTAGCTAGAAACACAAGCATTTTACTGCACTGTTTTAGCTAGAACACAAGCATTTTACTGCACTGTTGGAGCTAGAAACACAAGCATTTTACTGCACTGTTTTAGCTAGAAACACAAGCATTTTACTGCACTGTTTTAGCTAGAAACACAAGCATTTTACTGCACTGTTGGAGCTAGAACACAAGCATTTTACTGCACTGTTGGAGCTAGAAACACAAGCATTTTACTGCACTGTTGGAGCTAGGAACACGCATTTTACTGCACTGTTGGAGCTAGAAACACAAGCATTTTACTACACTGTTGGAGCTAGGAACACAAGCATTTTACTGCACTGTTGGAGCTAGAACACAAGCATTTTACTGCACTGTTGGAGCTAGAAACACAAGCATTTTACTGCACTGTTGGAGCTAGAACACAAGCATTTTACTGCACTGTTGGAGCTAGAAACACAAGCATTTTACTGCACTGTTGGAGCTAGAAACACAAGCATTTTACTGCACTGTTGGAGCTAGAAACACAAGCATTTTACTGCACTGTTTTACTACACTGGAGCTAGGAACACAGGCATTTTACTACACTGTTGGAGCTAGGAACACAAGCATTTTACTGCACTGTTGGAGCTAGAAACACAAGCATTTTACTGCACTGTTGGAGCTAGAACACAAGCATTTTACTGCACTGTTGGAGCTAGAACACAAGCATTTTACTGCACTGTTGGAGCTAGAACACAAGCATTTTACTGCACTGTTGGAGCTAGAACACAAACATTTTACTGCACTGTTGGAGCTAGAAACACAAGCATTTTACTGCACTGTTGGAGCTAGAAACACAGGTATTTTACTGCACTGTTGGAGCTAGAAACACAAGCATTTTACTGCACTGTTGGAGCTAGGAACACAAGCATTTTACTGCACTGTTGGAGCTAGGAACACAAGCATTTTACTGCACTGTTGGAGCTAGAAACACAAGCATTTTACTGCACTGTTGGAGCTAGGAACACAAGCATTTTACTGCACTGTTGGAGCTAGAAACACAAGCATTTTACTGCACTGTTGGAGCTAGAAACACAAGCATTTTACTGCACTGTTGGAGCTAGAACACAAGCATTTTACTGCACTGTTGGAGCTAGAACACAAGCATTTTACTGCACTGTTGGAGCTAGAAACACATGCATTTTACTGCACTGTTGGAGCTAGAAACACAAGCATTTTACTGCACTGTTTTAGCTAGAACACAAGCATTTTACTGCACTGTTGGAGCTAGAAACACAAGCATTTTACTGCACTGTTTTAGCTAGAACACAAGCATTTTACTGCACTGTTTTAGCTAGAACACAAGCATTTTACTGCACTGTTTTAGCTAGAACACAAGCATTTTACTGCACTGTTTTAGCTAGAACACAAGCATTTTACTGCACTGTTGGAGCTAGAAACACAAGCATTTTACTGCACTGTTTTAGCTAGAACACAAGCATTTTACTGCACTGTTGGAGCTAGAAACACAAGCATTTTACTGCACTGTTTTAGCTAGAAACACAAGCATTTTACTGCACTGTTTTAGCTAGAACACAAGCATTTTACTGCACTGTTGGAGCTAGAAACACAAGCATTTTACTGCACTGTTGGAGCTAGAAACACAAGCATTTTACTGCACTGTTGGAGCTAGGAACACAAGCATTTTACTGCACTGTTGGAGCTAGAAACACAAGCATTTTACTGCACTGTTGGAGCTAGAAACACAAGCATTTTACTGCACTGTTGGAGCTAGAACACAAGCATTTTACTGCACTGTTGGAGCTAGAACACAAGCATTTTACTGCACTGTTGGAGCTAGAAACACATGCATTTTACTGCACTGTTGGAGCTAGAAACACAAGCATTTTACTGCACTGTTTTAGCTAAAACACAAGCATTTTACTGCACTGTTGGAGCTAGAAACACAAGCATTTTACTGCACTGTTTTAGCTAGAACACAAGCATTTTACTGCACTGTTTTAGCTAGAACACAAGCATTTTACTGCACTGTTTTAGCTAGAACACAAGCATTTTACTGCACTGTTTTAGCTAGAACACAAGCATTTTACTGCACTGTTGGAGCTAGAAACACAAGCATTTTACTGCACTGTTTTAGCTAGAACACAAGCATTTTACTGCACTGTTGGAGCTAGAAACACAAGCATTTTACTGCACTGTTGGAGCTAGAACACAAGCATTTTACTGCACTGTTGGAGCTAGAAACACAAGCATTTTACTACACTGTTGGAGCTAGGAACACAAGCATTTTACTGCACTGTTGGAGCTAGAACACAAGCATTTTACTGCACTGTTGGAGCTAGAAACACAAGCATTTTACTGCACTGTTGGAGCTAGAACACAAGCATTTTACTGCACTGTCGGAGCTAGAAACACAAGCATTTTACTGCACTGTTGGAGCTAGAAACACAAGCATTTTACTGCACTGTTGGAGCTAGAACACAAGCATTTTACTGCACTGTTGGAGCTAGAACACAAACATTTTACTGCACTGTTGGAGCTAGAAACACAAGCATTTTACTGCACTGTTGGAGCTAGAAACACAGGTATTTTACTGCACTGTTGGAGCTAGAAACACAAGCATTTTACTGCACTGTTGGAGCTAGGAACACAAGCATTTTACTGCACTGTTGGAGCTAGGAACACAAGCATTTTACTGCACTGTTGGAGCTAGAAACACAAGCATTTTACTGCACTGTTGGAGCTAGAAACACAAGCATTTTACTGCACTGTTGGAGCTAGAAACACAAGCATTTTACTGCACTGTTTTAGCTAGAACACAACCATTTTACTGCACTGTTGGAGCTAGAAACAAGCATTTTACTGCACTGTTTTAGCTAGAACACAAGCATTTTACTGCACTGTTTTAGCTAGAACACAAGCATTTTACTGCACTGTTGGAGCTAGAAACACAAGCATTTTACTGCACTGTTTTAGCTAGAACACAAGCATTTTACTGCACTGTTGGAGCTAGAAACACAAGCATTTTACTGCACTGTTTTAGCTAGAAACACAAGCATTTTACTGCACTGTTTTAGCTAGAAACACAAGCATTTTACTGCACTGTTGGAGCTAGAACACAAGCATTTTACTGCACTGTTGGAGCTAGAAACACAAGCATTTTACTGCACTGTTTTAGCTAGAACACAAGCATTTTACTGCACTGTTGGAGCTAGAAACACAAGCATTTTACTGCACTGTTGGAGCTAGAACACAAGCATTTTACTGCACTGTTGGAGCTAGAAACACAAGCATTTTACTGCACTGTTTTAGCTAGAACACAAGCATTTTACTGCACTGTTTTAGCTAGAACACAAGCATTTTACTGCACTGTTTTAGCTAGAAAATAAGCATTTTACTGCACTGTTTTAGCTAGAACACAAGCATTTTACTGCACTGTTGGAGCTAGAAACACAAGCATTTTACTGCACTGTTTTAGCTAGAACACAAGCATTTTACTGCATTGTTGGAGCTAGAAACACAAGCATTTTACTGCACTGTTTTAGCTAGAAACACAAGCATTTTACTGCACTGTTTTAGCTAGAACACAAGCATTTTACTGCACTGTTGGAGCTAGAAACACAAGCATTTTACTGCACTGTTGGAGCTAGAACACAAGCATTTTACTGCACTGTTGGAGCTAGAACACAACCATTTTACTGCACTGTTGGAGCTAGAAACACAAGCATTTTACTGCACTGTTTTAGCTAGAACACAAGCATTTTACTGCACTGTTGGAGCTAGAAACACAAGCATTTTACTGCACTGTTTTAGCTAGAAACACAAGCATTTTACTGCACTGTTTTAGCTAGAAACACAAGCATTTTACTGCACTGTTGGAGCTAGAACACAAGCATTTTACTGCACTGTTGGAGCTAGAAACACAAGCATTTTACTGCACTGTTGGAGCTAGGAACACGCATTTTACTGCACTGTTGGAGCTAGAAACACAAGCATTTTACTACACTGTTGGAGCTAGGAACACAAGCATTTTACTGCACTGTTGGAGCTAGAACACAAGCATTTTACTGCACTGTTGGAGCTAGAAACACAAGCATTTTACTGCACTGTTGGAGCTAGAACACAAGCATTTTACTGCACTGTTGGAGCTAGAAACACAAGCATTTTACTGCACTGTTGGAGCTAGAAACACAAGCATTTTACTGCACTGTTGGAGCTAGAAACACAAGCATTTTACTGCACTGTTGGAGCTAGGAACACAGGCATTTTACTACACTGTTGGAGCTAGGAACACAAGCATTTTACTGCACTGTTGGAGCTAGAAACACAAGCATTTTACTGCACTGTTGGAGCTAGAACACAAGCATTTTACTGCACTGTTGGAGCTAGAACACAAGCATTTTACTGCACTGTTGGAGCTAGAACACAAGCATTTTACTGCACTGTTGGAGCTAGAACACAAACATTTTACTGCACTGTTGGAGCTAGAAACACAAGCATTTTACTGCACTGTTGGAGCTAGAAACACAGGTATTTTACTGCACTGTTGGAGCTAGAAACACAAGCATTTTACTGCACTGTTGGAGCTAGGAACACAAGCATTTTACTGCACTGTTGGAGCTAGGAACACAAGCATTTTACTGCACTGTTGGAGCTAGAAACACAAGCATTTTACTGCACTGTTGGAGCTAGGAACACAAGCATTTTACTGCACTGTTGGAGCTAGAAACACAAGCATTTTACTGCACTGTTGGAGCTAGAAACACAAGCATTTTACTGCACTGTTGGAGCTAGAACACAAGCATTTTACTGCACTGTTGGAGCTAGAACACAAGCATTTTACTGCACTGTTGGAGCTAGAAACACATGCATTTTACTGCACTGTTGGAGCTAGAAACACAAGCATTTTACTGCACTGTTTTAGCTAGAACACAAGCATTTTACTGCACTGTTGGAGCTAGAAACACAAGCATTTTACTGCACTGTTTTAGCTAGAACACAAGCATTTTACTGCACTGTTTTAGCTAGAACACAAGCATTTTACTGCACTGTTTTAGCTAGAACACAAGCATTTTACTGCACTGTTTTAGCTAGAACACAAGCATTTTACTGCACTGTTGGAGCTAGAAACACAAGCATTTTACTGCACTGTTTTAGCTAGAACACAAGCATTTTACTGCACTGTTGGAGCTAGAAACACAAGCATTTTACTGCACTGTTTTAGCTAGAAACACAAGCATTTTACTGCACTGTTTTAGCTAGAACACAAGCATTTTACTGCACTGTTGGAGCTAGAAACACAAGCATTTTACTGCACTGTTGGAGCTAGAAACACAAGCATTTTACTGCACTGTTGGAGCTAGGAACACAAGCATTTTACTGCACTGTTGGAGCTAGAAACACAAGCATTTTACTGCACTGTTGGAGCTAGAAACACAAGCATTTTACTGCACTGTTGGAGCTAGAACACAAGCATTTTACTGCACTGTTGGAGCTAGAACACAAGCATTTTACTGCACTGTTGGAGCTAGAACACAAGCATTTTACTGCACTGTTGGAGCTAGAAACACAAGCATTTTACTGCACTGTTTTAGCTAGAACACAAGCATTTTACTGCACTGTTTTAGCTAGAACACAAGCATTTTACTGCACTGTTTTAGCTAGAAAATAAGCATTTTACTGCACTGTTTTAGCTAGAACACAAGCATTTTACTGCACTGTTGGAGCTAGAAACACAAGCATTTTACTGCACTGTTGGAGCTAGAAACACAAGCATTTTACTGCACTGTTGGAGCTAGAACACAAGCATTTTACTGCACTGTTGGAGCTAGAACACAAGCATTTTACTGCACTGTTGGAGCTAGAACACAAGCATTTTACTGCACTGTTGGAGCTAGAAACACAAGCATTTTACTGCACTGTTTTAGCTAGAACACAAGCATTTTACTGCACTGTTTTAGCTAGAACACAAGCATTTTACTGCACTGTTTTAGCTAGAAAATAAGCATTTTACTGCACTGTTTTAGCTTGAACACAAGCATTTTACTGCACTGTTGGAGCTAGAAACACAAGCATTTTACTGCACTGTTTTAGCTAGAAACACAAGCATTTTACTGCACTGTTTTAGCTAGAACACAAGCATTTTACTGCACTGTTGGAGCTAGAAACACAAGCATTTTACTGCACTGTTGGAGCTAGAAACACAAGCATTTTACTGCACTGTTGGAGCTAGGAACACAAGCATTTTACTGCACTGTTGGAGCTAGAAACACAAGCATTTTACTGCACTGTTGGAGCTAGAAACACAAGCATTTTACTGCACTGTTGGAGCTAGAACACAAGCATTTTACTGCACTGTTGGAGCTAGAACACAAGCATTTTACTGCACTGTTGGAGCTAGAACACAAGCATTTTACTGCACTGTTGGAGCTAGAAACACAAGCATTTTACTGCACTGTTTTAGCTAGAACACAAGCATTTTACTGCACTGTTTTAGCTAGAACACAAGCATTTTACTGCACTGTTTTAGCTAGAAAATAAGCATTTTACTGCACTGTTTTAGCTAGAACACAAGCATTTTACTGCACTGTTGGAGCTAGAAACACAAGCATTTTACTGCACTGTTGGAGCTAGAAACACAAGCATTTTACTGCACTGTTGGAGCTAGAACACAAGCATTTTACTGCACTGTTGGAGCTAGAACACAAGCATTTTACTGCACTGTTGGAGCTAGAACACAAGCATTTTACTGCACTGTTGGAGCTAGAAACACAAGCATTTTACTGCACTGTTTTAGCTAGAACACAAGCATTTTACTGCACTGTTTTAGCTAGAACACAAGCATTTTACTGCACTGTTTTAGCTAGAAAATAAGCATTTTACTGCACTGTTTTAGCTAGAACACAAGCATTTTACTGCACTGTTGGAGCTAGAAACACAAGCATTTTACTGCACTGTTTTAGCTAGAACACAAGCATTTTACTGCATTGTTGGAGCTAGAAACACAAGCATTTTACTGCACTGTTTTAGCTAGAAACACAAGCATTTTACTGCACTGTTTTAGCTAGAACACAAGCATTTTACTGCACTGTTGGAGCTAGAAACACAAGCATTTTACTGCACTGTTGGAGCTAGAAACACAAGCATTTTACTGCACTGTTGGAGCTAGAACACAAGCATTTTACTGCACTGTTGGAGCTAGAACACAAGCATTTTACTGCACTGTTGGAGCTAGAACACAAGCATTTTACTGCACTGTTGGAGCTAGAAACACAAGCATTTTACTGCACTGTTTTAGCTAGAACACAAGCATTTTACTGCACTGTTTTAGCTAGAACACAAGCATTTTACTGCACTGTTTTAGCTAGAAAATTTTTTTACTGCACTGTTTTAGCTAGAACACAAGCATTTTACTGCACTGTTGGAGCTAGAAACACAAGCATTTTACTGCACTGTTTTAGCTAGAACACAAGCATTTTACTGCATTGTTGGAGCTAGAAACACAAGCATTTTACTGCACTGTTTTAGCTAGAAACACAAGCATTTTACTGCACTGTTTTAGCTAGAACACAAGCATTTTACTGCACTGTTGGAGCTAGAAACACAAGCATTTTACTGCACTGTTGGAGCTAGAACACAAGCATTTTACTGCACTGTTGGAGCTAGAACACAACCATTTTACTGCACTGTTGGAGCTAGAAACACAAGCATTTTACTGCACTGTTTTAGCTAGAACACAAGCATTTTACTGCACTGTTGGAGCTAGAAACACAAGCATTTTACTGCACTGTTTTAGCTAGAAACACAAGCATTTTACTGCACTGTTTTAGCTAGAAACACAAGCATTTTACTGCACTGTTGGAGCTAGAACACAAGCATTTTACTGCACTGTTGGAGCTAGAAACACAAGCATTTTACTGCACTGTTGGAGCTAGGAACACGCATTTTACTGCACTGTTGGAGCTAGAAACACAAGCATTTTACTACACTGTTGGAGCTAGGAACACAAGCATTTTACTGCACTGTTGGAGCTAGAACACAAGCATTTTACTGCACTGTTGGAGCTAGAAACACAAGCATTTTACTGCACTGTTGGAGCTAGAACACAAGCATTTTACTGCACTGTTGGAGCTAGAAACACAAGCATTTTACTGCACTGTTGGAGCTAGAAACACAAGCATTTTACTGCACTGTTGGAGCTAGAAACACAAGCATTTTACTGCACTGTTGGAGCTAGGAACACAGGCATTTTACTACACTGTTGGAGCTAGGAACACAAGCATTTTACTGCACTGTTGGAGCTAGAAACACAAGCATTTTACTGCACTGTTGGAGCTAGAACACAAGCATTTTACTGCACTGTTGGAGCTAGAACACAAGCATTTTACTGCACTGTTGGAGCTAGAACACAAGCATTTTACTGCACTGTTGGAGCTAGAACACAAACATTTTACTGCACTGTTGGAGCTAGAAACACAAGCATTTTACTGCACTGTTGGAGCTAGAAACACAGGTATTTTACTGCACTGTTGGAGCTAGAAACACAAGCATTTTACTGCACTGTTGGAGCTAGGAACACAAGCATTTTACTGCACTGTTGGAGCTAGGAACACAAGCATTTTACTGCACTGTTGGAGCTAGAAACACAAGCATTTTACTGCACTGTTGGAGCTAGGGACACAAGCATTTTACTGCACTGTTGGAGCTAGAAACACAAGCATTTTACTGCACTGTTGGAGCTAGAAACACAAGCATTTTACTGCACTGTTGGAGCTAGAACACAAGCATTTTACTGCACTGTTGGAGCTAGAACACAAGCATTTTACTGCACTGTTGGAGCTAGAAACACATGCATTTTACTGCACTGTTGGAGCTAGAAACACAAGCATTTTACTGCACTGTTTTAGCTAGAACACAAGCATTTTACTGCACTGTTGGAGCTAGAAACACAAGCATTTTACTGCACTGTTTTAGCTAGAACACAAGCATTTTACTGCACTGTTTTAGCTAGAACACAAGCATTTTACTGCACTGTTTTAGCTAGAACACAAGCATTTTACTGCACTGTTTTAGCTAGAACACAAGCATTTTACTGCACTGTTGGAGCTAGAAACACAAGCATTTTACTGCACTGTTTTAGCTAGAACACAAGCATTTTACTGCACTGTTGGAGCTAGAAACACAAGCATTTTACTGCACTGTTTTAGCTAGAAACACAAGCATTTTACTGCACTGTTTTAGCTAGAACACAAGCATTTTACTGCACTGTTGGAGCTAGAAACACAAGCATTTTACTGCACTGTTGGAGCTAGGAACACAAGCATTTTACTGCACTGTTGGAGCTAGAAACACAAGCATTTTACTGCACTGTTGGAGCTAGGAACACAAGCATTTTACTGCACTGTTGGAGCTAGAAACACAAGCATTTTACTGCACTGTTGGAGCTAGAAACACAAGCATTTTACTGCACTGTTGGAGCTAGAACACAAGCATTTTACTGCACTGTTGGAGCTAGAACACAAGCATTTTACTGCACTGTTGGAGCTAGAAACACATGCATTTTACTGCACTGTTGGAGCTAGAAACACAAGCATTTTACTGCACTGTTTTAGCTAGAACACAAGCATTTTACTGCACTGTTGGAGCTAGAAACACAAGCATTTTACTGCACTGTTTTAGCTAGAACACAAGCATTTTACTGCACTGTTTTAGCTAGAACACAAGCATTTTACTGCACTGTTTTAGCTAGAACACAAGCATTTTACTGCACTGTTTTAGCTAGAACACAAGCATTTTACTGCACTGTTGGAGCTAGAAACACAAGCATTTTACTGCACTGTTTTAGCTAGAACACAAGCATTTTACTGCACTGTTGGAGCTAGAAACACAAGCATTTTACTGCACTGTTGGAGCTAGAACACAAGCATTTTACTGCACTGTTGGAGCTAGAAACACAAGCATTTTACTACACTGTTGGAGCTAGGAACACAAGCATTTTACTGCACTGTTGGAGCTAGAACACAAGCATTTTACTGCACTGTTGGAGCTAGAAACACAAGCATTTTACTGCACTGTTGGAGCTAGAACACAAGCATTTTACTGCACTGTTGGAGCTAGAAACACAAGCATTTTACTGCACTGTTGGAGCTAGAAACACAAGCATTTTACTGCACTGTTGGAGCTAGAACACAAGCATTTTACTGCACTGTTGGAGCTAGAAACACAAGCATTTTACTGCACTGTTGGAGCTAGAAACACAAGCATTTTACTGCACTGTTGGAGCTAGGAACACAGGCATTTTACTACACTGTTGGAGCTAGGAACACAAGCATTTTACTGCACTGTTGGAGCTAGAAACACAAGCATTTTACTGCACTGTTGGAGCTAGAACACAAGCATTTTACTGCACTGTTGGAGCTAGAACACAAGCATTTTACTGCACTGTTGGAGCTAGAAACACAAGCATTTTACTGCACTGTTGGAGCTAGAACACAAGCATTTTACTGCACTGTTGGAGCTAGAACACAAGCATTTTACTGCACTGTTGGAGCTAGAAACACAAGCATTTTACTGCACTGTTGAAGCTAGAACACAAGCATTTTACTGCACTGTTGGAGCTAGAACACAAGCATTTTACTGCACTGTTGGAGCTAGAAACACAAGCATTTAGTTTCCCCTGCAAGTCTGTGTATGCGACCAATAAACTTTGATTTGATTTTACCTAGATTTGCAGTGACTCATATGGCTGTCATGCTCTCTGACCTCCTCTCTAGCGTCTCATTTTGTGTTGTTGTGTCTAACTCGTCCTCATATATAACTTATGTTATTGATGCACTGCAACAACAAAATGTAACTTAAGTCAAGGTCGGTCGTGTGTCTTCTCTAGTTGTTCCTGCATACTGAATACTAGTTGATCCTGCCAATACCAGCACCTGGATTTAGACCAGAGCTCTCCATCCCTGTTCCTGGAGCAGACTGACATAAAGTGTAAAGTCAACTTTGTTCTAAGGGCAGGAAATAGCTGACTGGTTTAGGGCAGAACAAATCCGATTGGGTTTCGAAAAGGTCAATGGGCGGAGTTTAACAGATGCACAACTTTTGAAAACATGGCGGAGGTTTGAACAGAGAATCTTTTACAAACCAGTTGGTTGGTTTAAGGCAGAACAAATCCGATCAGATTAATTTTGCTCTTAGAACAAAGTTGACTACACTTTTTATGTCAATCTGCGTTCGCAGAGAACTAGCTTCCTGTAGGTTTTCACTCCAGCCCTAGTTGTAACTAACCTGACTCAGCTTATCAAGCAGCTAATTATTTTAATCAGGTTTGCTAGATTATGTTTGGAGTGAAAACCTACTAATATATATGAACTCATGTTGTGTTGT